>NC_033624.1:6917570-7055717 GCF_001540865.1 Ananas comosus
AACTAAACCAAGAGGAGGCAGAAGATGTTTATTTCAAGCAGGCAGCTTTAATCTCTTCGAAAAAGCTTTTGTTGAATGCATCCTCGTTTTGTTTATTATTTTGCACTTTGTTCTTAGCTCTACTTTGGTCCTCATGACCTCTATTGTACAATTTTGCTAACTTTATCTAATCTTCTTTAGTCATTGCTGATATATTTCTGGAGAAGAGCCAAAAATCACGATGTGGAAGAGGATATTTTTGGAGAAGAGCCAAAAATCATAGGTCGTCGGAGGAGTGGGCGCCAAACGTCGAAGCGGCGGCGGCAGTGGGGGAGCAGGAGTTAGGTGACCACTTCCTGGATGTGCTTATGGCTGGCGTCGAAGGCGCGGAAGGAGGAGACGGAGAAGAAGGTGAGCATCACATGAGCAGATGTCGGTGCAGTTGGTGGACTATATTGTCGATGAACATCACATAGACATTGATGCCAATTGCCTTAAGATAGTTAAAGTAAGATCACTTTTAGCGCTATCTCTTTCAATGAACAATAAATTATGTGTAGAACGATTTATTGATTTCTCTTTTCTCCTTTTTTTTTTTGGTCAATAGCATTTATAAACGAAAACTATCTGCTTTTCCATTAACACTTTAGTGATGTTCTGCTCTTGTCACACATTCCATGATGATAAAGGAGTATGTATCTCTGCCAAAGTTGTTTCCTATTTAAGTATATGCTTCTCTATATAAGCTCTATGATTTGTACCTATGGTTGAGATTGTGAGTTGAAAAGATCATTTCTAGACCAGGAAGCATGGCAAAGAAAGAGGGAAAGGATAATTAATTCTCACAGTACTCATAACTCGCCTATAAGAATCGGTACTGTATCTAGTATTGATAAATCACTGCAGACCAGGAAGCATGACGAAGAAAAAGAGAAGTGTATCTAGTACTAGTCAGCTAGACGGAAAAGTACTAGGCTTCCTTAATCGCCTTCTGAACCATCTTAAGTAACAACAGTCAGACCACTGTTAGTTATAAAAAAGAACTGTTGAAATTGTGAAATGTAAGATGCTACTACTTACATATCAGCCCATTGTCCTGAATAAGGAGATAAGGTTTCCATTTTGTATAAAATAGGGCAGTGAAACCCTTATATTGGTTAAAAGATCTAAATACTATTGTCTTGGAGATTTTTAATAACTTTTCATAGTTCAACTATTTTCTTGATGATGCCATAATATTACCTCTATATTTCAGTATACATGCATGTTAATGTAGTGAATTGATGAATGGAGTAAACAGCCAATGTTCTATTTTTCCTTATCGTTCTTATGTATTATTATACGGGCAATAGGCCAGTTTAAGATGTGGTGTTTCTTTTCCTCAATTCTTTCCTAAAAAACTTGGCTACTTAAATCCTGCTTGCTCAAAAGAAATTCCCTGACGATTAAATAATTACTCTCTGTAAGTGCAATATTTAGGATACTCAACGACTTGTTGCTTGAAATTTTCTACGCAGGAGATGATAATTGCCAGCTCTAATATTGCCAAGGAAAAGGTATGTCCTTCTCCCTCTGCTTCTTGTATTTAGACTAGAATAGATGTAAAATATCATGTTTTCCTTTTCTTTCTTGATAAAACTATGTTTGTACAGAGTGCAAAGGAGAAACTTTTTCTATATGACATTGTTGCTAATGGTCGTACTGGAATAGATGTTGATAAGTAAGAAACTTCTCTGAGCAAATCTTGTTTGAAGTTTTGTATGGTAACACATGCTGTTAATTTGGCTCAAGTTCGTATTTTTGTATCTACTGATGCAGCTATCCATAATCTATAGGGAGAAGTTTGTTTTATATTAGCGGTCTTCTAGAGAAGGCCATTTTTTGCAAGTACAAGGGTATATATGTGAAAGTAACTTTTGAAGTCAATGCATAAAAATTTGCAATTTGCAAGGATATATGTATATAGATAGTTATGCAGGGTTACTAGAGCTTGAGAGCAATCAATGGACATTTGTTAGTCAAAAATTGAATGTAAGTTACTATTAATATAATTGATGCCAGAGATTAGTATAGCAACATGAATTAGTATAAAAAGTGATGTAATTGCTTCTTATTCTTCTTCATTATAGTGGAGAAGGCACAATTAATCAGACTTTAGTTTCAATCTTTTTGCTAACCTTTGTTTTGAATATTAACCTCTCTTGCAGATTATTAGAAAGCATGCGTGTTATGGACAATGAAATAAAGAATGTAATTATCATGTTGAAAATACTCGAAAATTATTTTTGTGTTTGTCGAGTTACTAATGATTTCAGGACCAGATCTTACCATCCAGAAATTGTTTGCAACTCGTGCTGACCTTCATCGCACCGTCTACACCCATGCAAAAGTGAAGGTACTCGTATTTTTTTAGGCATGCATGTCCCAAAGATATGTAATACAAATCATGGCTGGTTTAACATTTGTCTTTCTAAAACATATTAAATTGTTCTAGTGAAAAAAAATGGCTGGTTCAACTATACCGTCATAAGTTTTAAAAATCATAGATGCCCCTTCGGAAGGCATTCTGAAATTTCATTTATGTTATTTATCCTAAGGGTGTTCTCGAATTTCTAGATATAATGTGCGGGCATTTAGGAAATTATGGATTGGCACGGGTATGTATGTGATTTTCCCTAAGACTTATGTGGTTGTTGCTCGGTAGTACCAATCCATTATGCTTTCTTCCACTTTGTATTCATGCTAAATGCGCACTTATAGTTAAGAATACCAGCGCGTTTTATACCCTATTATCCCCCGAAAATTTCTGGCTGTGGATCTCTGTTAGAGTTCCTTTTGATGAGAGTGTTGTGCACTAATTAAACACTCTTAAATATTTTCTTTAAATTTCTATTTGCTCTACCAATATTACCATCAAAAGGAACTCTAACAGCTACTGTTATGTCTTAATTTTAAGTTTTATATCTCTACCAATATTACCATCAAAGATTCATTTCTTTTTTCAATGTTACGTACTAAACTGACTATTTAAATTAGCTTTTTTTGATACTAATTGTAGTAGATTTACTCTCTTAGGCTTCAAATGCATCCGCTTCTCATTTATGATATTCATTTATGCGCTTATTGTTCATTAGGTAAATTTAGTCATCTTAATCTTATTATATATTCAAAATTTATTCATTGATTAATAATTAATTCAAATATTATTCAATGTGCAGGTCCAAGTATATAGTCGTGGAGTGGATTAAAATGTGTTCATACACTTTTTGATTTTGTTATTATGTAATTTTTAATTTTTTGTAACTTTTTTAGTATAACATGTGAGTGGATATTATTGTTGTGATGTGTGGATATTGCTTTTTAGTTTTATCATTTCAACAAGAATTTAAAATAATTTTGTTGATTGTGTTTTCTCAGTCTCATTGATTTAATGTAAATGCGATTAGCTTAACTAAAGTTTAATATTGGATGTTTAAATAAAATATTATACTTTGAATGACAATCGGACACTTATAAAGTGTCGCTGTAAAAAATATGTTACTTTTTTTTTCAAATTAGGGACACTTATGTGTGTCACTAAAACCAAAAAAAATGTTACTAAATTGCAGCACTTATTTTGGGATATACGGACACTTTTATTATGTGTCGCTATACCCCTAGGGACTGCATATATAGCGACACTATTTTTATTGTCGGTATTTTTACCAGTAGCACTTTTTTTAGGTTTTAGGGACATTTAAAAGTGTCGCTATAGCTTAGTTTTGTTGTAGTGCCCGAGGCGTAACAGACGCCGCATACATGCTAAACTAGCAAATATGCAAGGCTACAGAATCAGACGGAAACTAGCAAAAAGATGATTACCAATTTTTCCACTAAATCCAAAGAATCATAAGATGAGACTAAGAAATTGAATTTCAACTAAAATCAAACGGAATTCTAACATCTATAAAACTAAAGCTTACTACGAATCACAAGAGAGATTCGATCTACAAAATACCATAAGTGACAAAAGTGGGTACGAAGAAATAACGAAACAAAATAGATAACAAACGATCATAGATAATCCGAAAATACTAGATGTAAAAAACAAAAGGGACTAAAATCAAAACTAGCTATGTCTATCGTTCACTCGGTCTCAGTCCCGCCCGGCAAATCAGTCTCGGTATCTGGGTAAGCAACCATACACCACATTAATCGGATTAAGCATATAAATAAATAAATACAAAAATTAATTTAACCGACTGGTTTATAATTTGCAAAATTTCAGAAAATAAGACTTTATCAAAACTTAAAATTCATATCGGATCGAAACTATAAATTTACAAAGCATTTCTCTTTTAGCAAATAAACGAAATAAATATTAAGTCTCCGGCACCTAACTATATCATATGATCTGTTGGCGAGATCCATAGACACCCGAAGGCGTAAACAAAACAGAGGCACCCGAAGGCGCAAACAGAACAGAGGCACCGGAGGTGCATGTACAAAACATAGGCACTCGAAGGTGCAAACAAAATAGAGGCGCGGATAGGCGCAAGCACCCGAAGGCGCAATACAAAGACGAAGCTCGCTTCTATAATAAAATACATGTCGACATGGCCAACATTAGCAAAGCAGAATACCAAGAGACATCATACTTCAAAAATTATCCAGTCACTAATTTACAGAACAGATTATCAAGTTTCAAAAATTCATTTTGCTAAAAGAACTTGTCAATCACAGTTGAAGTTCAATTTACAGAAATATTTAATAATATGCTTAACCCTTAATTTTAAAATCTAAAAAATAAGATTTTCATACAATCGAAATATTTTTCTAAATTATCTTACGAAAAACTAACGGGTGTCTGGTTGCTTACCTCAAAAGTGGCTTCTAAGCTAAGAAGCTATCCAGTCGAAAATTGCACGAAAAATCAATCACCGGAACCTAAAATAGAGAAATACGATTCTTTATAAGCTACTTAAAATAAACTTACAAAGATGACATATATACATTTACAAAGCAAGCTTATACAAAAATCTGAATTCAGATAGGTTCACATAGGTTGACAAATTCGGCTACAAATGCATGCAAAAAGGTCAAGACGGAGCACGAAAGAGATTTAGAATACATTCGACTAAACTCAATTAGCAATCAAAAGGATGATGAGTTTCAAATATTAAAGTTTTCAAAGAAGTAAGATAACATGAATGAAGTTTTAGATAACAAACGAAGGATCTAATGCTCAAAAAGAGGGTTTTCAGATGTTGAAACATTGATATGCAAATCAATAATTAGATAGAATCAAGATGGGAACAAAAACAATATATGCCTTCTTTTAGGCATTTTGTCGAACATAAAGCGGACATTCCAATAGGTGTGTACAATATGTGAAGTTTTATGCTACTAGATCATACAGAGAATACAAGATATGAAATTAAACGGTTCGAACGACGAAGATTAGATATAACGAAATCAGATTTTGATGGTTTCAAATTTCAATTATTATGAGGCGAGTATTCAAAATAATAATAAAACGATAAACAAAAAGGTTGGATGATCATAAGATTCGATATAGAGGTAAAATGAGAGAAAGAGAAAAACCTTATCGAAAATAGTGAAGACGACGGCAAGATGCCGACGATAGTGAACCAAAAATAACGGTCAAGGAGGATTGCGACGGAGGAGGCTACGGATGACGGCGGCGATGGCGGTGATCAGAGGGCGTCGCGCGCGCACGGGCGAAATAGTGGAGGCCGTATGGACGTGGAGAGGAGAGGGATCGAGCGGGAGAGAGGTGGTCGAGTGAGGAAGAGAGATAGGTGGATCGGGTGAGGGTTGGCTAGAATGAATAGAAGGGAACTAATTAATTAGGGACTAATTAAGCAACAATATGCCGCTGAGTCCCTCGAAGGTCTGAATTTACGAAAAGGTCCAAACTTAATATGAATAGGAGTCAAAACAAGGAGTTTAAAAGTATGGGGTGTTACAGTGTTATTAAACATAGGTCGGATATGAACCTAGTGACATGAACCTAGGATGGATAAGAATGATAAAGAACCTAGTGTTATGGAACATAGGTTGATAGTGAACCTAGAGTTAGTTGGATCTAGGTAAGTGGCATGTGAAATACAAGTGTACTATGATATGAACATAGGGATAGAGGATTTCCCGTGTTGTTAAGAGTGACGTTTGATATTGGTGTAAAGAAACACTTTGATGCAATGAACTTAGGGATAGGTGGATTTTCCCTAGAAGTGATATATTGCACGAGAACTTAGTGTAGTTGAGACACCATGATGTTGAACATAGGGATAGTTGGATTCCTGTGTGGATGTTAACCCTAGTTGATAGGGTATTATCAGTTGACGGGATTGGATCATACTCACATAGAGTGTTTGCGCTTGTCGTGGTAGCTCCACACAAGCTGTGCACTCCGGAGTTTTGTCACACGAGGGGGCTAACGTACTTGCCCATGGACTAACGTACCTGTCCGCAGGCGGTCTCGGGGGTAGTCGAGCGTTTAAAGACTCCTCCCCTATGAGACTTTGAGACGTGAGTTGGAGGCGAACCTTCGGGTTAGCCAAGTGATTGGGTGACAAGTACATGAGCTATAGAGTGGATTCGGTAGCCTAGTAGAGTGGATTTAAGGCTGAGGTGCAAGTGAGACGTCCTTCGCCTCGAGCCTAACTTTGTGCGGTACTCCGCAGATGATTGACTCAAGACCGAATTGGGTGGATAGCTTGTGAAGGTAGACGAAACCTTATGAATAGAATTGAGATTGACAAGAATCTAAAATAGAGGAAAACTTAGAAGTCAATTGGATGAGCTATGGTTAGCAGGATTGGAAGTAGTATCGAATGAACTACTAATTGGTTGCATAGTTGCATTATTGCATGATTTGCATATAGCATATTCATATTGCATGTTGTGAGGCAAGGCATGGTTTTGTTAGTTGCATACTCTAGATATCATATCTATCTGTTTATTAAACTAACCTGCAGTTTGTAACGCACTGGACTTTTGTGAACTGCGAGGTTCGAGTGATTAGCTGTGCTCTAAGCTTTTCCAGATTTCCTGGTAGGTCGTTGACTGTGTTCCGACCTATGGCACGTGTCCCGAGGAGTGTGGTACAAAGCCTTGCACCAAAACCCAAAAATTTGGATTTTGGTCAGCTCTCGGATTGGCTGTCTGGCGGGCTTGTACCTGTACAAGGTTGGGCCTGTACCGGTACAGAGCCGCGAACTCGCAAACCCGAGCCTCAGGTTTGCATTTTCGCAGGTCTTGTACCGGTACAAGGGTGGTCTTGTACCGATACAATGTTGATGGTTGTATCGGTACAGCCATCGGGCCTGTACCGGTACAGTGCCGCAGGACCGCGCACCCGAGCCTCGGTTTTGGATTTTCGTAGCTCTTGTACCGGTACAATGACGGCAGATTCTGCACATTTATCTGCAGGGGCTTATTTGCAATGTGGGCTTCTTATATCAGCACCCACGCTCACTAGCTCTCCCCTGGGTTGAGAAGCAGTGAGAACCAGCTAAGGGAACCTCCACACCATCTGCTTTTGATTTGATTTCCCCATTTTGCGATGGTTTTGATGATTTCCTCTCTTTTTTTTCCTTTTCTGGAAGCTATTCCACCAATTGTCTAGGACCTTGAACTATGGATTGGAGTTGATTGAGGGAAATATTGAATTTGAGGTACTTTGAGCCTGGTTGAGGCTTCTAAGAGTAGTGCAAGATCCTTTTCCCTCTACGTTGGATTTTAAGCTTCTTTGAGAAGAACCTAGTTTGGAGACTTAGGTTGATTTTGGGCTTTTGAACCCTAGGGCTTTTTGAGGCTTGATTGTTGGTTTAGAAACTTCCTAGGGCTTGGATGGAAGGTTCTAGCTATCTTTGGAGCTTAGAGAAAATTCTACTCTTAAGTGGATTGGCCTTTGCTTCTAGGTTAAAGATCGAGCTTATTGCTCTTTCGTATCAGATTGGATGACACCAATTCTTTGAATGTCCTAGTGCTATGAATCTAGTGATACCTCCATCAGAAGACAAACGAAAGCTCGTTGTCGTCGGTGGTATTGAACGCTAGCCTACATTGAAAATTCTCATATATGGTTATTTATGTTCGCGTAAATTAAAAGCATGCATAATTCTTATTGTATACATTTATTATACATTTTAGAATGCTTAAAAGGCCTATGTTATGTAGTTAATTGGACGTCTAATGTAGTAAATAGCTGTAGCTATATTGGCATTTTAGCATTCTATATTGAGAACGTGAGTTCAAGCTTCTATAGTGTAAATAAGCTTTGATCCATCATCTTAAACTAAGTTTATTTTGACACATGAAAGATGAACATAAATTGCCATATAGAGGTATTGAACTAGAATGTATGTAACTTAGAGCTAATGTCATCAAAGCGCATTGAGCTCAGGACATTTGTGAACCTAGTGAGTAGGGCCATCGAAGGAACTTGTTACAAGTTGACAACCAAATGCCTATATGCATCAAGGGCACTAGGCGTGGCAAATGCTAAAATTACACGTTGTGACTTAAACTAGATCTTCGGCGGATACTATTATGATACCCATGTTAAGACATGGGATTGATATTAGACTTGGACTACGCTGCTTGGCCATTTGTGCTCATTCGCACAATGCTTGTGAGGTCGCTCCCTACAAAGCCGGCACTGGTCACCGGATTAGCCTATGCGACTTATGTTCGCTCGTGCGTATTGATAGCCTACGTCAAGAGTGGAACGGACACAGTTTCATTCCAAGAAAGGAATGTCGGGCTACGCACAGCACACGCACAGCTGGACTAACACTTTGGTAGGTCCTTAAAATGAAATGCAAATCATACGGTGGGAATGGTTAATCAACTTACTAATAGGTGATAGTCGAATACATTTATATGCTTTAGGCATGTTGTTGAACATGTAGTATACTGATAGTTCCCTTTTTGCATAAAGCATGCTTGGATGCCATGACATTAACTGCATACTGTATTCATAAAGATTTAATGACATATCTATTTTGAATCGAGATTAATCACCATGACATCGTTATACTTGAGTTTTAGTAAGTAGCATTTTTTTATTATGGCCCTTATAATTGGCTATCATTAAATGTACTTACGTCCTTTTCTTTCTGTGGCTATGGTCGCGAATGAGCTGAGGTCAGTAATTGCCCACTGGGAACTATAAATTATAGTTCTCGCGCCCTCTTTTTCTCGATGTTTTTCAGAGCCTTCCACTCAGGCCGAGGCCAGGGACCGCGGGAAGGGGGTTGCTTCGAGCTAGCTTCCCTCGAGGACGATTCGCTAGGTGGTCTACCTCTCGTTGTGTTTTATTTTGGAGAGGTTGAGAGTTTTACCAGCGTACTAGTGACCACCATTTTTGTACTAGAGACTGATATTGTACTACTTATGATTTCTTTTATTGTCTAGCTTTACTTCTTTACCTTGGTGTAGATGTTAGAACTTTACTCGCTCTGATATCATTAGCTGCTTATTATTTCACTTCTTCTATTTGTTTTATCACTTGCGTTTACTTCCGCTTTTATTCTAGACGCCTTATATGTGTAGACATATGGCGGGTCTGGGCACGCTACCGGGAGGGCCTCCGCCGGTCCCGGGGCGTGACACAGTTTGCCTCCTTTGGACCTGTTGGTCGAGCTTTTCCTTTGGGTGGCCGTACCCACTGGAAACCATGGAGTTGGTTCTCACCCCACGTTGCTTTGGTGTGTTACAGGTTCGCACGTGAGAGGCGCGGCGGCACGAGGAAAGGGCGTAGCTGCGTAGATAGCGCCCTACCACAGGACCAGAGATAGCAGTACCCCGAGTCAACATATCCTAGGGGTATAGAGATGAAAAGATCAATGCATCGAATTTGTAATGAATAAATGGTGTAATAATTCAGATTGTATTTGGATGTAAAAGAATTGTAATTGGGATGTAAAAGCATGTACGAGAATGCTTGTCATAACTTAGGATGTGTTATGTTGTTGATACCTTCTTTATGCAATCTCTGCTTGAATATTGTCCTTGTTTGGGATCTCTTGTATTGTAATTGATTGCGACGCCTAGGACCTACAGGGGAGACTCTATTCGTTCGGCGGTCTGTCGGCATGCCCGAACCCAACCAAATAGGCGGGGCTCGGGGTGTGACAGATAAGATGGTATCATAGTATAAAGTAGAGAATGGGAATGGTTTAGGCAAACCTAGGAGACTCTAGGATAGTAAACCGTAAGGACTTATGCTCGTAAGTGACGAGGACTTGAGACTTGCGGCGAAAGGTTAATTGATTGGGTCAATTTTTAGTAAACCTCGAAGATGGATATTAGAGGCAGATTCAAGATTCAGTTTATTCTCAGCTAAGTGAGTTCATGTTGGGTCGACACAACATGAACCCGAGTGATGTGAATAGACACCCTTGCGTAACTTTCGCCCGATTTGAGTCGGTGTCAGTTGTTTCGCGCTCGACCCTGAGGGTCGAGAATCGACCGAGTTGTCGTGTCTTAGGAAGCTGTCACGCCCCGAGCCCGATCCTTTTTGGCCGGTTCGAGAGCGTCAAACAGACGCCGAACGGACAGAGCTTCCCCTGTCCGCCCAAGGCTCAACACTAGTATCAATAGAGTACAATTTGCATAAGCGGAAGCATACACAATGGCTTGCACGAGGGCAAGCAATAGCCAAGGTGAAAGAATTAGCAATTCAATATACAAGTAAAATGACTAATTTAAATCACATACATGCATCATTTCTTTCTTTTTTTTTTTTACATCTCATTTCTCCCAAAATATAACTTTTGACATTTAAAGTAAATATCCTTTACATCATTCATTAAAGCAAGTTCGTAATACTAAAATCATCAAATACAAAAGATGATAGTAAAGGGTGTGCAACTACAAAATGAAATCCATCTCGGGCNCTAGTTTACCAAGCAACTATTAATAACCACAAGATACTGCCACTTTAAAAGATGTCAAGTACTTACATTTTGACTATAGTAAAATACCACTAATCATCCATTACATGAATAAGGATACTAAAAGTACAATCAACAGCCTCAGTTGTACCACTGCAGCACAAAACTGACTAAACCATGTATAACCAACATGCAGCAGCCGTAATAAACAAATCAACGGCGAGGAGATCCGTGCTAAACGGCTCGTCGTAAAAGGGATCAGCGGGGAGGAGCTCGTTGCCTATGAGCTCGCCGGCGAGGAGCTCACCGGCGAGGATGAGCGGGTGAGTGTGAGGAGAGTGTGAGGTTTGTGGGAAGGGGAGAGTGTGAGGTTTTGAGGGATTTTTTTTTTAACAAAGCAGTTAGGCTGTAATTAAATAAATTTAAAATTTTATTTTAATCATATTTTAAATCTCTAAAATAAACTTAAAAATTTTGAAAGCTCTAAAAAAGAGAGCGTGGCAGTGTGTGCGTGGAGAAAAAAATTTGTACATTTTCTATTGTAGAAAACATTAGTTGCATCATCTCCACCGTGTCACTTATAGACCCTCCAACAAAAATTAGTTGCATCATCTCACTACTCACTACCACCTAATGAAAACCTTTTAGGTGACGTGGCGAACAGGGTCCAGAGAACCATCTCTCATATTCACGTTAGAGAGAGAGAAACGGGGACTGGCCCGCGTGATTATTTTATTCACCATATAATTTTTATTTGGAGATTAAATTTTAATCAAATTTAGTCATTTTAATTTAATTTTAAATAATTTAATTTAACTTTAAATTTAATAAGTTAATTTTTAAAAATTAAAAATTAAAATTTAATTTAATTAATAGTTTGTAATTAATTAATTAATTAATTTATTTAAGTTAAATTTAATTAATTTTAAAAAAATAAATGAAAATAATTAATAGGTAAACACTAATTAATAAAGCTCTTGAATTTAAAAATTTAACTAAATTAACTAAAATAAAATAATTAAAAAAAGTTCAAAGGTGTGAATCAAAATAAAATTAAAATTCAAAGAGCAATTTCAAAATGATATGAAGTTGAAGGTGTCTCTCTACATTTTCACCCTCAATTTTTAACAACTACAGTTTTTTCACATTCACTATACATTATTTTGATATAAACGTTTTAAATATTTTATTTTTATTATAATTTTATTAATAATATGCGTCAATTTTTTTTATCATCATTATAGCTAACCAAATAGTGGTAAAAAATTAGTCATTTAGTGGCGAAAGTAGTATTGCCACTTAAAGTTAATTAATTGGTGGCTAAATTTTTTTATCGCCACTTAAAGTTAATTAATTGGTGACAAAATTTTTTATAATGGCGATAAAATAATCATTTAGTGGCGAAAGTAGTATTGCCACTTAAAGTTAATTAATTGGTGGCAAATTTTTTTTATCGCCACTTAAAGTTAATTAATTGGTGGCAAAATTTTTCTATCGTCACTTAAAATTTTTTTTATCGCCACTATAGGTAACCAAATAATGAAGATAAAATAATCATTTAGTGGCGAAAGTAATATTGCCATTTTAAGTCAATTAATTAGTGGCAATATTTTTTATCGCCATCATAAATACCGATTTAGTGGCAATAAAATAATTATTTAGTGGCGAAAGTAGTATTGCCACTTAAAGTTAATTAATTGGTGGCAAAATTTTTTATCGCCACTATAGGTAAGCAAATAATGGCGATAAAATAATCATTTAGTGGCGAAAATAGTATTGCCACTTAAAGTTAATTAATTGGTGGCAAAATTTTTTATCGTCACTTAAAGTTAATTAATTGGTGGCAAAATTTTTTTATCGCCACTATAGGTAACCAAATAATGGCAATAAAATAATCATTTAGTGGCGAAAGTAGTATTGCTACTTTAAGTTAATTAATTAATGGCAATACTTTTTATCGCCATTATAAATAACGATTTAGTGGTGATAAAATTATTATTTAGTAGCGAAAGTAGTATCACCACTTTAAGTTAGTTAAGCGATGGCCATTCTTTTTATCGCCACCGTAGATAACCAAATAGTGGCAATAAAATAATCATTNGACTTTGAGCTGGTTTTGAGGCTTCTAAGAGGTAGGTGGCAAGATCCTTTCCTCTAGGTTTGGATTTTAAAGCTTTCTTTGAGAAGAAACCCTAGTTTGGAGACTTAGGGTTTATTTTGGGCTTTTTGAACCTAGGGCTTTTGAGGCTTGATTGGTTGGTTTAGAACCTTCCTAGGGCTTGGATTGGAAGGGTTCTAGCTATCTTTTGGAGCTTAGGAGAAGATTTCTACTCTTAAGGTGAGTTTTGGCCCTTTTGCTTCTAGGTTAAAGATCGAGCTTATTGCTCTTCGTATCGATTGGATGACACCATTTTTGATGTTCCTAGGGTGCTAGGAAGCTAGTGGATACCTCCATCGAAGCAAACGAAAAGCTTCGTTGTCGTCGGTGGGTTTGACCTAGCCTACATATGAGAAATTCTCATATATGGTTATTTATGTTCCGTAAATTGAAAAAGCATGCATATTCTTATTGTATACATTTATTATGAATTTTAGAATGCTTAAAAGGCCTATGTTATGTATGTTGAAATTTTGGACCTCTATGTAGTAGAGAGTAGCTTGGTAGGCCTATAGTTGCATTTAGCATTCTATATGAGACGTGAGTTCATGCTTCTATAGTGTAAATAAGCTTTGGATCATGCATTTAAACTTAAGTTTATTTGAGACATGAAAGATGACAAAATTGCCATATAGAGGTATTGAACTAGAATGTATGTGAACTAGAGAGCTAATGTCATCAAGCGGCATTGAGCTCGGGACATGTGTGAACCTAGTGAGTAGGGCCATCGAGGAACTTGGGTTACAAGTTGGACACCAAATTGCCTAAGTGTCATCAAGGGGCACTAGGCGTGGCAAATGCTAAAACTTCACATTGTGACTTAGACTAGATCTTCGGGATACTAGTTATGATACCATGTTAGAGACATGAGGATTGGATATTTGAGACTTGGACTACGCTTGCTTGCCATTTGTGCTCATTCGCACATGCTTGTGAGGGTCGCTCCCTACAAGCCGGCACTCCGGAGTTAGCCTATGCGACTTACGTTCGCTCGTGCGGTATTGAGAAGCCTACGGGGTCGAGTGGGACAGACACATTCCAAGAGTAGGAATGTCGGGCTACCACAGGCACTTAGGCGGCACAAGCTGGACTACCTTTGGTAGGTCCTTAAATGGAAATGAAAATCGATACGGGGTTGGGAATGGTTAATCACTACTAGATAGGTTGAGTAGTCGAATTACATTTATATGCTTTTAGCATAGTGTTGAGACATGTAGTATACTTGATAGTCTCCTTTTTGCATTAAAAGCATGCTTGGATGCCATGACAGAACTTGCATACTGTATTCATAAAGATTAATGACATACTATTTTGATATCGTAGATGTACATCACCATGACATCGTTATACTTGAGTTTAGTAAGTTAGCATTTTTTTATTATGCCCTTATATTGCTATCATTATTGTACTTACCCTTTTCTTTTGTGGCCTAGTGGTGCGATGAGCTGAGGTCAGTAATTGCCCACTGGGAACTATAAATTATAGTTCTCGCGCCCTCTTTTTCTCGATGTTTTTCAGAGCCTTCCACTCAGGCCGAGGCCAGGGACCGCGGGAAGGGGGTTGCTTCGAGCTAGCTTCCCTCGAGGACGATTCGCTAGGTGGTCTACCTCTCGTTGTGTTTTATTTTGGAGAGGTTGAGAGTTTTACCAGCGTACTAGTGACCACCATTTTTGTACTAGAGACTGATATTGTACTACTTATGATTTCTTTTATTGTCTAGCTTTACTTCTTTACCTTGGTGTAGATGTTAGAACTTTACTCGCTCTGATATCATTAGCTGCTTATTATTTCACTTCTTCTATTTGTTTTATCACTTGCGTTTACTTCCGCTTTTATTCTAGACGCCTTATATGTGTAGACATATGGCGGGTCTGGGCACGCTACCGGGAGGGCCTCCGCCGGTCCCGGGGCGTGACACAGTCTTGCGTTGGTATGGTATAACCATTACCAATCCCACATGGAGGGATTGTCGTCGAGTACTTCCGGAGTGTCGTGCGACTAGGACCACTTGAGAGGTCCGGACCACAATAGAGGTCCGCAGACGGCCCGGGCTTGGGTGCACTTGGAGCTCCTCCCCACTTTGGGATTGAAAGGTGAGTTATTGGGCGAACCTAGGGCTTCGCTAGCAGATTGGGTAAAAGGAACATGTGACAATGTCATGAAACATTACTATTGAACATGGATTGAATTCGTTAGCATAATAGTAAACCTTTACTATTTGATGCATTACATGATGTTTTAAGTTGCATCCCAGTTGAGTGGATTTAGGGCTGAGGTGCATGTGAGACATCCTTCACCTTGAGCCTGACTTTGTCGGAGTTTCCGCGTGTGATATGACCAAGACCGAGTCGAGTGGATAGCTTATAAAAGCAGGTTAACCCTATGAGCAGAATTGTAATTGACAAGAATCTAAGATAGAGATAAAACTTAGAAGTCAAATTGTTGAACTGTGAATAACAGGAATAAAAGTAGTATCGATGAACTACTAGTTAGGTTGCAATGGTTGCATAAACGCAGAATTTCATATTGCATTTTGTGAGGCACAACATGTATTTAAAATACTTGAATATATATATCTGTTGGATATTTGTTGGACTAATATGTTGCAGGCCTCCTAGACCTATTGGTCGAGCTTTTCCCTGTGGGTGGCGTACCCACTGGGAACCATGGAGTTGTTCTCACCCCACAGTGTATTGGTGTTACAGGTTCGCACATGAGCGGCGCGGCGGCGCGAGGCGAGGGCGTAGCTCCATAGATAGCGCCCTACCCGAGAGACCAGAGATAGAGGTACCCCGAGTCGGCATAGCCTAGGGGTAGAGGGAAAAGAAAAAGAGCAAACTTGTAATAATATTGTGATCATTAATTGTATTTGGAAGAAAATGTAATGTAATAATGCTAATGTGATGTAAAATGAATCTAATGGGAATGCTTGTAATAACATAGGATGTGTTATGTTGTTTGATACCTTCCTTATGCAATCTTGCTTGAATACTGTTCCTGGTTGGAACTTCTTGCATTTGAATTGATTGCGACGCCTAGGACATACAGGGGAGACTCTATCCGTTCGGCGGTCTGTCGGCGGCGCCGCGACCCGGCCAAATAGGCGGGTGGTCGCGGGTCGTGACACTAGCTATCACCCAAAATGTTTAAGCCGAGTTAAGAGTTCTAGTCCAATTATATCTTATATATAGGACTATCTGGGGTCTCACATATATATATATATATATATATATATATATATATAACTAGGCTGGAATACTATTAATAGCACCAAGCTATTGGTGCTATTAAGTTTTCCGCCCTTGGATTGAGAAATGTACGGTTAGGATGATGTGGGCCCCTAGGGTTGAGTAAGTGGTTGGTTGAATAGTATAATCTAACGGGTAAAAATAATCAAAGGGTTTAATCTAACGACAGAAAACTTGATAGCACCAAGTGCTTGGTGCTATCGATAGTATAGCAGCCGGACTCTCTCTCTCTCTCTCTCTCTCTCTCTCTCTCTCTCTCTCTATATATATATATATATATATATATATATATATAGAGTTGAGCTAGAATACTATCGATAGCAAACGGACTCCGTTGTCACCCACTTGTTTTCGATGATAGAGCCTCCAAATCGACGATCGGCACCGTTGAACATGATCTATATCACTTGAAGTTTTTAGAAATCAAATTTTAAATCTTTTCGACATCATTTGCCTAATAATCAAAGGGTTTCAAAATTTGTAATTTTAATGGTCGATGTGAGGCGTTTTCTCGTTTAACGGCGTAAAGAAATCCAAATCAATTGAATTTTTGTTAGAAAATTTTTTAAACTATTTAAAACAAGATCTATACTCTTGATCTTGATTGCAAGATTCCTATCATCATTTCTTAAAGAATATTCATTTTCAGCCGTTCATTTTTGTGTCCACTTAATGGATAAAAGAACAATATCGAAAATGTATGAAATTTAATTTCTAAACACTTCAAGTGGTATAGATCATGTTCAACGGTGTCGATCGTTGATTTGGAAGCTCCATCATCGAAAACAAATGGGTGGTAACGGAGCTCGTTTGCTATCGATAGTATTCTAGCTCAACTCTATATATATATATATATATATATATATATAGTCTACTATACTATTAATAGTACCAACCACTTGCTGCTATTAGGTTTTTGGCCTTTGGATGAAGGGATGTGCGGCTATGATGATAGTGATCCCCTAGGGTTGAGTGGGTGGTTAGTTGAGTAATATGATCCAACTGGCGGAAATGTTCAAAAAGATAGATCTAACGGCACAAAATTCGATAGCACCAAGCATTTGGTCCTATCGATAATATAGTAGTCGGACTCTCTCTCTCTCTCTCCCTCTCTCTCTCTCTCTCTCTCTCTCTCTATATATATATATATATATATATATATATATATATAGCAAGGCTGGTATACTATAGGTAGTACGGAGGCCTCCGTGCTAGCAAGTTGTTTTCAATGATGTGGCTTCCAAATCAACGATCGGTTCCATTAGACTTGATCTATACTATTAAAAGTATTTGGAAACTAAATTTCAAAATTTTTCGACATTATTTGGCTAGTGATCAAAAGTCTCAAAATTGACAATTTTAATGGTAGATGTGATGTGTTTGTGAATTTAAAGGTGTAAAACAATTCAAAACTGATGAAATTTTTATAGAAAATTTTTTTTACTATTTAGAATAAGATCAGTAGCTTTGATCTTAAATTCAAGTCTTTTATCATTATTTTTTATGAGATTTTTATTTTCAGCCGTTTATTTTTNTATATATATATATATAGTCCGGCTACTATATTATCTATACTATCGATAATATTAAGCGCTTTATACTATTGAGTTTAAGTTTTCTGCCATTAGATCTACCTATATATATATAGAGTCCGGCTACTATACTATCAATAGTACCAAGCATTTGGTACTATCGAGTTTTCTACTGTTAGGTCTATTCCTTTGGCCATTTTCATCCATTAGATCATACTATTCAACTAGCCACCCACTCAACCCTAGGAGGCTACTATCATCCTGACCGCACATCCCTTCATCCAAGGGTCGAAAATCTAATAGCAAGCGGTTTGTACTATTAATAGTATAGTAGGCTAATTATATATATATAGGCTCCGGCTACTATACTCTTATAAGTATAGACTCTTTTATACTTTTAAATTTTCAGCCGTTAGATGTGCGATTAGGATAATAGTAGGCTCTAAGATTGAGTGGGTGATTCATTGAATAGTATGATTTAACGGATGAAAATGATTAAAAAATAGATCTAAAGGTCGAAAACTTATGAGTATAAAGAGGTTTATATTCATAAAAATATATATAGTAGCCAAACTCTCTCTCTCTATATAATTATATATAATGTATATTTTAATTATATAAAATAATATATATAGAGTTGGACTGGGGTACTATTAGTAGCAAAATCCCATTGTTGCTACCANCCACTCAACTCTAACCGACTAATATCATCCTGACCCTACAATTTTTCATCCAAAGGTTAAAAACTTGATAGCAAAAAGAGCATTTTACTATTAATAGTATTCCAGCATAATTCAATATATATATTATGTATTTTAATTATATATATATATATATATATATATATATAATTTAGATTATTGAGCCCACAAAATCAAACCAGCAAAATCCTACTATAATTGCTCTCTTAATTTCTTTCTTTTTCACTTCCTCGCATAGTCGCTTTTCCTAATTTTTTTAATATTATAATATCGTATTTCATACATTCATTTTATATATTGAACTATTAGATATTTTTTGTATCAAATTTTAGATAATGTTTTATAAAAATTAAACTATAGATTGCACGATGTTAAGAATTTCAAGGGGCTCGTTTAGGCCTCGAGCTCGCTCGACTCGAAGTTAGGCTCGCTCGAGCTCGGTCTAATTAATTTCAAGCCAATAAACTTGAGCCTAAATTTAGGCTTGAAATTAATTTCAAGCCAAACTTGAGCTAAGATAAGCTCGCTTGAGCTCGGCTCGATTCCACCCCTATCCGACTCAGCATGCACCGCATGCATGCACACCCAATCTAATTAATATTCAACCCAATCCAACTCATACCACACAAAGATCAGATTGGACTTACTCGCTATCACTCTAATATGTCACCATGCAATATGCCATACTATCCGATCAGTGTGTTAACAACAATTCTATTTTGTTGTATACATATCGATCTATATTAATTAGCAGTCATTATTATAAGCATAAATCAATAGATATATCAGCCAAGCCTAGGAAAGATGTCAACTAGATGGAAAAATAATCTACTCCCGATAACTATTTAGATTTGAACACGAAAAAGGCAAATACTATGATCAGGAAAATACGGCAATTTGTAATCGTCAGTAAAATAAAACCATGATCAGAAAGGTGTATAAAAGGCTAACTCAGTGGGAGCACATCCTACTCACAATTTGTCGGCGCCCGGGGGTCGATAAGTATCAAGAAAGTGCTTCCTATAGCCTATGGTCAACACTCGATCGCGCGACCTAGATCGAGTTCAAGCTTGATCAACAGCTAGCTCTATACTGTTGACTGTGCCGGCCCGAACTGGCTGACTGCCATGCCATGGCTTGAAGCCATCCACTGTTACGTATGATGGTCGACCGGGCCGTTCCACAACCACAAAAACAGCACAAAAATGCATCAAATCAAAGCCAAAAATGGGCCAAAACACTCAAAAGGATCAAATCTAGGGAATAGCTAGAGTAACATGCACAATAAGTTACTCGTACGTATTTTAAGACTTAAATTGAAGAATAGACGGAATCTGCCGTCTCGATCTCTGCCTTTATGATTGCTGGTTCTTGGGCTTAATTAGCCAGAGTTCGAGGTACGATGGTGTGGAATGAGGAGAAGAGGAGACAACCTGGTGGACCGGCCGGACATTATATATGCTCGGTTTACAGTCTGGCTGCTCTGAGCTAGATTCAAGTACTAAATCAAATTTGACGGTGCCCCTAGTTAGTTTGAACCGCGCGGTTCCCGTCTCAAAATATAAAATATCAAGGAAATGGATTAAAAGTGAGAATTTAAATCAATTTGATGAAGGACCAGTGGGTTACAAGAATATTGAAAATAGAGATTTGTGTGGTAGAAAAAAAGGGGTAAGCTTTGATTTTTTAAATGTTATTTTTAAAGGTTTCTCAGTACTATATAACTATGTTAATGTTCATGGTGTATGACATATCTTTCCTTAAAATTCGTTTTCTCAAATTTTTAAGTGTTTAATCCTTCTCTAAGCTAGATTGGAGTTGTCTTCTTTTTTTTCATGCATCACATTTATACATTTTATGTGTTTGTATTATCCAACTGTTTTGGGCCATTTTATAACAAATTTGAAACTACAATAGTTGAAATGAAATGAATTATAGATGGAAAGAGGGAGAATATCACTGCAACAAAATATATTTTAGACAACACTTTAATTTAGACGACGCTTTAATTTAGACGGCATTTTATTCTAGCGTCTTCAATATTTAGCATGTTTTGACATCATGATTAAGTATCGGCAATAAATATATTTTTATCAAATACTAATAAAAATTTCGGACGCTATATTGAAGTATTGATATATTTATCCTGATATGTTTACTTAACGACTTTTTTTTCGATATTTTTATAAGTATCGAGATTATTCTTACCGACGCTTTAAAACGTTGCTAGTTATTATTTAAAGTATCCTTAAATGCAAGTTTTTTGTTGTAGTGAATGTGTGTTATATATGTACCTTTCTTAATACTAAACTTGATCCTAAAGAGATACTATTTCTTTTAAATGTGGTTCATAAGCGTTAACCACTTATCCCAAAAATACGTGTCGATAAAAAAAGACGCATTTATCGTATATATTTAAGAGCTCAACTATAGTACTTACGGATTTCGATTTGACTTAATATATTTAGATATTAAATCTATTGTGGACCGCACTCTCACTCATTATATTATGCTCAACAAACTTAATTTATTAGTCTTATATATATATATATATATANATATATATATATATATATATATATATATATATATATATCACGGGGCAAGATTGGACCTATATATTTTAGCCAAGAATAAATAGGCAACAATTCCATAGTGAGGAATCAAGCTTCAAGTAGGTAGGCGAATAGTAAGTATCCACATGCAACTTTGATTTTAGCCTGTAATTAGTCAACGCGAGCCCTTCTCTGGTTTTTAAATCACCATCATGCGGCGTTAATTGGTATCCTTTGACCTGGCATTGGTCATCTCGACGCCGATGCGGACGTCCTTGTCGGCAACGAACCGGCTCCAGAACCAGTGTTCCTTCCATACTAGGACCATCTCTTCGATGGGCACGCTCTTGGTCTCCGGGAGGAAGAGCGCGACGAAAATGGTCATGATGACGACCCACCCCGCGAAGAAGTAGAAGATGCCGAACTTCATGTGGCAGAGCATGGGAAGGAAGGCCTGCGCAATGGCGAAGGTGAAGAGCATGTTGACCGACACGGTGATGCTTTGGCCGGCCGACCTGATCTCCAACGGGAAGATCTCACTGGGGACCAGCCAACCCAGCGGGCCCCACGACCACGCGAACCCGGCAACGTAGATGCAGATGAAGAGAACTACGATGACCCCGTACCCCTTTGGGATGCGGCCCTCTCCGCTGGTCCCGTACTTCATGGCAATTAGAGTTCCCACTATGATCTGCGACGACGAATGAAAATTTGTGTCCTTAAGTAAAATCTACACCTACAGGGGACATAATTGAAACCAACGTGACGAAAAGAAGGAATTGTACACGCGTATAGTGTTCCAATCAATTGTGTTGTCGGTTAACCTAGTTAATTATTTTTACCTGACATATGGTCATTTGAAAGCCACCCTGCAAGAAGAGTATGCGCCGGCCGAGCCTGTCGACTGGGAAGGTGGATAAGAATGTCGAGATGAGAAGGACGAGTCCGGTAATGACGGCCGACATCAACGACGCGTCTCCGCCGAAGCCAAGCGCCTTGAAGAGCACGGGAGCGTAGAACATGATCACGTTGATGCCAGTGACCTGCTGGAAGAAGGGAATGCATATAGCCATCGTGAGCTGCGGCCGATACTTGCGTTGCAGGATGTTGGCCCACGGGTGCTTCACGTGCCTCGACTCCTCGCTCGCCGCGACGAGGTCGTCATACTCCTTGGCCACGTCATCGGTGCCTCGTATGCGGCGGAGCATGGCCTTGGCCTCGTCGGGGTGGCCGCGCTCGATGAGGGAGTTAGGGGTGTCGGGAAGGAAAAGAGACCCGACGGTGATGATGGCGGCGGGGACGGCCGCGAGGGCGAGGCTGAGGCGCCAGCCCCACCCGGCCTTGATCTTGTTGGAACCGTAGTTGGTGAGGTTGGCACAGAGGATGCCGATGTTGATCATGAGCTGGAAGCCGATGTTCAGCATCCCGCGGAGCCGCGCAGGCGCCATCTCCGACAAGTACAACGGCACAGACTGTATCATCATAGTTGTCAAAAGATTGTGAGGCCAAAACATTCAACACTTTCTGTCAGCCCCACTACAATTTGGATTTGGATCATATTTTGACCTTGCTAAGCTGGTTCTCTGATCTAAACGTTCAACACTTTATGTTTAGATCATAACCCAGCGCAAGTACAGTCAAAAAATAGGTAAATTGCTAATTTCAATTAAGGAAGAGGGAACAATTCTTAGCCTAGCAAACCAAAACCTTAGCAAAATTTAAAGAATAATTTTATGAATACTCTCCTCACAGCCTAAAATTTTGTAAATACACTAGTCGTTGACCAGTAAGTTCCACACAAATATTTTCAATTTTATTTTTCAAAAATAATAAATTTATTAGAAGAAAAAAATTAGTTTATAAAAATTTATAGAAAATTTAAAACCTGTTTATTTGCATGAATAATTTTTGATCAGATTAAATAATATTATATATTAGATGCGACTATATATATAGATGATATATACTGATTGCATATCGAATCTCTCTTCTATTTTTGTCTCTAAATTATATTAATTATTTTAAATAAGATTGCAATGTGTCAACTATTCAGCATACGATTCGGGGAAACAAGAATCTTTGTTTTTTATTTGTATATATTATATAGATTTTCAAAGTTGATAACATTCTAAATGTGCGTTCTACACTAATTTTTAAGTATTTGGAGTTGTTTTTATGAGGATCAACTAGTGTTTAACTCGTGCAAATCAATAGTTTACTATAGGGGCAATTGCTTACATAGTTCTGAAATATTTCCTACTTTCTGATTTATCCTTAAAAATTTTCCGACATAGTTTATCCTTCTTAGAAGACTAATATTGAAAATAGCCTTTTTACGTCCAACCTATTTCAAATATATCCCAAGAGTTAAATTCTGTTAGTGAACTATTAACAAAAAATATTATCTGTACGAAATGAATATTTTGCCCTTTCAAATATGCCGTTCCACAATTATCGACTTTTCTTATTTGCGCTTAAGTTAGGGCCACAAAAAGTATTGATTTTTAGACTTTTCAAATATACCCTTTTATCATCACTAACATTTTTTATTTGCCCTTAAGTTAAGGATAAAATAGGCATTTTGATTTTTTTTAACTATAGTAGATATTTAACTCATGTTTAATCTGAGTTAACTTAACAAATGGTAACTGTAGGGTAATTTGGAATAACGCAGAAATATATGATGGATATATTATAAAGAAAAAAAAAGTATGATTAAATGAGATATTTTCAAAGTTTTCAAAAAGTATATAAGCAATTATCCCTTTACTATAATAGCGCCTCATGACAAGAATGTTGATGATTTGGGCCCTATTTGGCCAAAATTTTGGAAAAACAACATTACCAAAGTGCTTTTGTAAAAGCAATAGTTTTGTAATTTGGTAGCCAGAAATATTATTTTTATATTATAAAGGTTCAAAAATTCAGGAGGATTTATAACATTTTCTCTTTTTTTATACTATAAAATTGTAGTCCCAACCTTTACTATAGAAGCATGTGGCCACATGCTTCCTAGATGGCAGTAAAAATCACAATTTTATATGGAACGAAAAAAGTTATAAATATTTTTACATTCATTGGGCATTCTATAATATAATTTAAATAGCATTTCTAGCTTATCACCTTACCAAACTAACTTGAGTCCAACGATAAAATAATTTTTCTAAAATTATATTATAAAGCTGTCACGCAAAATTTGATATTTAAAATTTTAAATTTAAAATAAAAAAATTAAAAATTTTAAAATTTTAAAATTAAATTAAAGTTAAAATTTAAAAATTAAAAANTAAAAATTAAACTTAAATTTTAAATTTTAAAAATAAAATTTGATATTTAAAATTTTAAATTTAAAATAAAAAAATTAAAAATTTTAAAATTTTAAAATTAAATTAAAGTTAAAATTTAAAAATTAAAAATATAAAATTAAAACATAAAATTTGAATTTTAAGTTTTAAAATTCAAAATTTCTAACCAAAACTTGAAATCTAGGGTTTAAAATTAAAAATTTTAAATTTTAAAGTTAAATTTTGAAATTTTAAAACTAAAAATGTTGAAATTTAAAATTTTACCTAAATTTTAAATTTTAAAATTAAAATTTTAATTGAAAATAAAATTTTAATTTGGAAAAATAATAAAACTAATATTTAAAATTTGAAACTGAAATTTAAAAGCTTAAAATTTAAAAATCTGAAATTTAAAATTGAAAATTTAAATTTAGAAATTTAAATATAAAATATAAAATTTAAAATTTAAAATTATAATTATGAAATTTATCGATTTTGATATTACAAATTAAAATTTTATCACCGCAAGGTCCACTATTGCGCTGGGGCAGCACTGGCATATCCGTTGCACACTGAATGGTTCATCCGGAGGCTATCCATTGACGCTCTCTTTGGCGGCGACAACACTTGGGCGGAGGCGATAGCATGGCAACGGTGTAAGAGATTACACACTATTTGACCATATGCACCTTTTTCATATAGTGTGGAAATAACAATAATAATGTACAGTAAGAAAAAACAAAAGGTAGAGAAGTAGAGAAAAATGAAGAGGAAGAAGTTGTATTATTTGAGATTAAGTTGCATCAATTAAGACTAAATGCTACTATTTTTGACTAGTCTCAAATGGTGCAACATAATCTCAAATGGTACAACGTAGTCTCAAATAGTGCTATCTTTATGTTTTATAGTACAACTTAGACTCAAATGGTACAACTTAGCATGAAATAGTACAACTTAGCCTTAAATGGTGCAACTTAGTAATCGTTGTCGTTGAACAGGATGGCTCTTTCACCACAACAATTGAGGTTAAGGCCATTGAATGTGTCGCACACCTCCTTCCTCTCACGGTGGAGAGGATGAAGAGCGACCCCGAGGAAAGGTCATGCATAGTGGAGTTGAGAAAGAGAAAGGTCAGCATCGCACTTCTAAAGGCAGTAGGTGTTAGAGGCGGCGAATCAGGGGAGGAAGGGGAGGAAGGTACATTACATTGTTGTCAGTCTGGAACTGAGCCGTTGTTGGTATTGTCCCATACAACAATGCTTCAAACTGAGCCACCACCCATGTCCTCACCTCGCGATTCGTGTGGGCATCTGAGCTCGGATTGTTGCCGCCAACGTTGGCAGAGGTGTCGGTGAGATAAGGGGGGAGCGCAATGGCAACATGTGGACAGTGGAAGGGGAGAAGGAGGGAAAGGAAGATATGGGAGAAAAAGAGTGAGGAACGTTGGAGGCGAAGTGAGCGGTGATTAAGATGAAAAAGGAAATGTAAAAGAGATTTTACAGCGCAAAGAAACATATGAGAGATGGAGGAGGAGGGAGACAAAGGAGAAGGAGGAAAATGAATAAGCAAGAGAAAAAA
The DNA here is from genome assembly GCF_001540865.1 of Ananas comosus. Classification (NCBI taxonomy): domain Eukaryota; kingdom Viridiplantae; phylum Streptophyta; class Magnoliopsida; order Poales; family Bromeliaceae; genus Ananas; species Ananas comosus. The sequence goes on from NC_033624.1 coordinate 6,943,513, forward strand.
AAGAAAATAGGGAATGGAGAATAAAGGCAATTTGGTCGGTTTACTAAAAAATTAGACCAAATTTGCAAAAATAATGAAAACACACAGTTAGTGAATTTTTTTATGCAAATTGGATTAATTTAAAAAATAGTAATAATGTAACAATAGCATGTCTTGTTTTGGCATGGTTTCTTCTTTTATTGGCTTCTTTGTTAGAAAATTGCGTACGGTAAAACGCAGCGGAAAAAGAAATCAAACAAATTTGATTTTTGAAAACTCTCGAGATCCAATCTCAAAAACCACGCAATTAAGATCCCTCATGTTTTAAGATTAAAGAAGAAAAACAAGATCGAATCTTTACCTTTTTCGCGGATAGATCTTCCTTGTTAAATTTGATGATCGTGGAATTCGGTTCTCTTGAAGCCGCACACGCGTCCGGCCTCTATAGGTATCCACACAAGNTTGGTCACGCTCGGTACCCTTGTTCTCTAACAACCACCTGCATATTCGCTTCAGTGTCCCCACACTGTCGACTCGAAACTCGTCTACCCTGAAAGGGAAGCGACTTATGCACCAATCTCATCGGATCAATCACCGTCCCCGTGATGATCCATTGATCGGGAGCATTTAGGAATTAATCACCAATGACACATGTCTCAAATTCTCAACACTTGAGAATATATGTCATCATCTTATTAATTCCTTGGACGATTCATGGACACATACACAACATGAATGGAAATAAAAACCCAAAGTTATTCATAATATTTTAAAATCAAATACAAAATTATGTCCTAGAAAGAATACATGTGTCGGCCTGGTTGGCTTCTAGGGCATACATCTAACATTCTTTGCATAAAAGTTCTATTGGTTCTTTATTTTTGCAAAATCGGACAATTTTTTAAATTTTATAGATTCAGGTTGGATTTTTGAGAAAAACTCCAATTTCCTTTATCCCTTCTTTCTTTCTCCTATCGCTATCTCTCCATCCTCCTTCTCCACCTCCCTATATCCCTATTGTGCTCCCCCCTACCTCACCCATATTTTCTCCACCGCCCCCGTTCTTTACCCGTCTATCTCGTCTCCGAAGGGAGCGATGAGGCCGTTTTGGACGAAGAGTTTGGCGATGAGGCTGTGGTAGAGAGCGTGGCCATGGACGGGGGCAGCGGTGGCGGTCAGTGCTCTGCAATATTTGAGGATGGCGATAAGGGAGAGCCTGGTGAGGTAAGGGGTGGTTGCGAAGCATGGAGCAAAAGAGGTAGAGGGTGTCACAGCCTGGGACACAATGGAAGCTCTTCAGGTGTGCTAACAGACCCACTGTATGTATGAGAGTGTAGCCCACACATACGAAGCTTGCACAACCAACTTGTCTCAATCACGAATAACAGGTGTGTATAAAATAAACATGTATTAGAGTCTATAAACATCTATACAATATAGCCATCACCATACGTATTCATCTGTAAAACCCAAATACACTGTATACATCGCTACTAGCCATGCTAGTTAAAATACATTTACAGTCTGCTATATACAAAAATATTCCCTGGTGGTTTTCATCTACACATGCACATCTGGGTAGGAGATACTAACTATCCTGCGATCCCCTTATCTTGATCAATCAATGCACTAAAGGAATTGAAAAAAAAACAAAACAAAAGAGGGCGTGAGAACTACTCAATAGTAGTGCCTAGTGAGTACAGCGACGACAACGATAACCAACATCGCTAGATCTATTAGAGGTAATAATAGTAAAATGAGCTGTTAGAATAATATAATATAACAAGTTACTATATTGGAAATGAACTATCACTCTCATGTCACTATGCTACTTTTGAAAGATACCACATGCGTCAACTATATATTGAATAAATCAATGTTGCATATGTGACAACCCAAGAATTTAGAATAGTCCTATATATAAGATATAGGGTTATTTGCATACACATCCCTACAAACATAGTGAATTGCAGATATATCCCTGCAAAACGGAAACTCCATAAGTTGTCCCTGCAAAAGTCACAAGTTATGCAGATATGTCCCTACTGTTAGAGTTTGTCAGAAAATTTTCGTTAACCATGGTTAAAATACTTAACCATGGTTAATTATATTGTGAATTTACGGTTCTACCCTTCTTCCTCTTCCTCCTCTCCTCTTCCCTCTTCTTCGTCGCCAGCGAGGGAGATGCGGCGGCAGCGGCGGAAGCGGCGGCAGACCCTCTCCTTCTTCCTCTCCCTGCTCCTCTTCCCCCTTTTTCTTTCTCTCCCTCTTCCTCTTCCCTCTTCTTCATCACCGGCGAGGAAGAAGATGCGACGGTGGCAGTGAACCCTCTCCCTCTTCCTCTTCTTCTTCTTCTTCCTCTTCCTTCTTCTTCTTCCTCTCTTTCTTTTTCTTCCCTCTTCTTCATCGCCGGCGAGTCCCACCCGGGGCCGTTGCCGCCGTCCGCTCCGGCGGCCTAAAGAGGAAGAGAAAGAGAAGGGGAAAGAGGAATATTTTTGGAGGGACATATTTGTGAGGGTAAAAATGTCATTTTACAAATTCGCTGTTAAAAAGTTAACAGTTTACTAACGGATGTTAACCAGAGGGACATATCTGTATAACTTAGAACTTTTGTAGGGACAACTTATGGAGTTTCCGTTTTGCAGGAATATATCTGCAATTTACTATGTTTGTAGGGACGTGTATGCAAATAACCCTAAGATATAATAGGGCTAAACCTCTTAACCTGGCTATAACATTTCAGGTGGTGAATAGGCCCAAGAGGTTAAGAGTGTAAACGTTCTAGGACTAGAGTAGTTCTATGATGGATAACCGGCTGGGAAGTGGGGCGTCACAATTGGTATCAAAATCAATTACTAGCCGAATGTTTGAGATGGGTCTCAACTGAGCTAGGGTCATACAGCAAGTAAACCGCGATTCTCCGGCTGACGACCATTGTGGAGAGAGCATGGCTCCACAAGGTCGGCTAAGGCTAGCGAGACGAGTCTCACTTTGCCTAGTGCTTGTAAGTGTGCTTGGGCCTGATGAGGATGCTAGTGCTTAAAGTGAGGAATGTGACACCCCCAGAATTTAGAATTGTCCTATATATAAGATATAATAGGGCTTAACATCTTAATTCAGCTATAGCATTTTGGGTGGTAGTTAGGATCAAAAGGTTAAGCGAGTCAAGCGTGCTAGGGCTAGAATAGTTTTAGGATGGGTGCCCCCCTGAAAAATGAGGCCTGCGCTGCCAACAATTCGATCAAGCCGGTGCTGCCTCGTATCCAGTACCCACCTCTAGTGGTCTGCTATATGCAAGCTATGTTTCATTATATCGCTCAGCCAACATTCGGAGTGGCACTCGCCAAATGTGACCCTAACCAAATATCATAGTGCATATCTTTGTCAAGCTTAATATAGCTCATGCAAATTATAATCAAGTGCAATAATCAAAAAGATCGTAGTAGTACTGTTCAAGTGCCCTCCGACATTAAAATCTCATATCACACTATCTATCGTTGTCCAGTGGCCCTTTAGTATATTTCATACTTTTAACATTAACAGTACATAAACCATATGTAGCATGAATATAGACATTAAAAAAGAAGAAGATATCTATGCATAGCTAACCATACTAGCAGTGCTCTATCTAACATAATCTCCTCACATGATTATATAGGTATCCCAATAGTACTAACTCAACAAAAATCTTAATAAGTGCTTCAACAGATCCATCATATAAGAAGATAAATGTAAATGTTAGTTGCCGTTTTTTGCGATATGGAATCCACCTTGATAAGCTCCAAAAAAGATGGAAGAAAAACACATTCAAAACTTCCTACTTCCTCCTCAAAATCAACATCACTCAAAAACCCACCAAGGAAATCAAATCCATAGCTTCTACCACAACGAAAATCCATTCCTATAGAAACTCCAATAAATCCACAATCAAAATCCCAAATTCCATCTTTATTAATATATTCATCACTTACCTAAATAATCAGATATGGAATAACTAGCTCACTCCTCTCTCCTCACTCTACAAGATCCTCCACTCAGCACTTACACCTCCTAGACCACCAACAAGCTAGTAACAGGACTTCACAAAAAGGATTTCACCTTCTGGCTTACCTCAAGTCAAACTCTGATCCAACTAAAGAGAGTAAGGAAAAAGAAAGAAGAGAAAAGAGGAGCTCAGGGAAACCAGGGTGTGAAAAGAAATCAGATAGGCACCTTAGTGGAAAATCCCAACATTGGGGTGCCTGGGACAAACTTTTGGGCATCCAAAACCTCATGACCGAGGATATTCGGGTGCACACAGATTGAAATGGTCAGCCCAGAACTGTTGTATAGCTGCGTCCACAATCTTTTAGGCGCTTGGACATCCCTGCTGAATCACTGTGCTGAGCCACGTGTTTACCACTTTACGCTGTAACTTAGTGATACTTATCCAACCAATTTGGGTATCTACAATACTTTTGGGTTCCCACAAGCTTATAAGAACAATCATTCCCACATCCAAATCCATCTATGACTCAATCGGGCATTTGGTATCATATTCCAGATCAACCTAACCTCAGCTCAGCACCCTAAACTACTTACAGGTGTTCGAAAAGGTTTAAAAAACAAAGTTAAGCTAATTTCAATCTCTAGAGTTCATTTTCGCTCCACTTCATGCCAAAACAGCTTCAACTTAGTCTAGTGCTCTTCAGAAGTGCCAACCATCATCTCACACTACAACATTGCCTATTTGCGAAGGTCTAGTACATTACAAAGGGTGAGGAAGATGGTGCCATAGTGGGAGAGAATGCGAAAGATGGAAGGAAAAAAAAAAAAAAAAAAAAGAGAAAAAAACAAAGGTTTAAGAAAAAAAAGAGAAGACATGTATATATTTTCTCTTGAGAAGACCATTACGCGCCGCGACTGTTCGAAAGAAGGCCAAGAAGTAGAGAAGAAAGTAAAAGAAGAAAAAAGTTGCTCCGTTTGAGAGTAAGTTACACTATTTGTGCAACTTCTCAAATAATGTAACTTAATCTCAAATGATACAACTTAAACTCTCATGGTGCAATTTAATCTCAAATAGTACAACTTCTATCTCAAATAGTATAATATTTATCTAACATTCTAGCAGTGGCATGACCAGTATGTGAATGGCGTACTTTCTCTTCCAAAGCTCGAAGGCGGCGTGGAGGTCAACGTTGTTAATCCCGACCTCAATCTTCCTTACCACCTTGAATCGTTCCCGCTACGGCCTCAAACACCTCAGACGTTATCTTTATCCCACTTCACACATCGCACCATGCAATCCCCGCGTATAGATACTCACGGGCAAGGTTGTAGCAATAATTTACCCCGGTGAAGCCACAAAGGAGGTAGATGTTAGATGTATGCCCTAGAAACTAACCAGGCCGACACATGTATTCTTTGTAGGACATAAATTTATATTTGACTTTAAAATATTATGAATAAATTTGGATTCTTCTTTTCATTCATATTGTGTATGTGTCTATGAATCATCGAAGGAATTAATAAGATGATAATATATATTCTCAAGAGTTTGAGAATTTGAGACATGTGTCATTGATGGTTAATTCCTAAATGCTCCCGATCGATGGATCATCACGGGGATGGTGATTGATCCGGTAAGATTGGCGCATAGGTCGCTTCTCTTTTTGGGTAGACGAGTTTCGAGCCGATAGTGTGGGGACACTGAAGTAAATATGCAGATGGTTGTTACAAAAAAAGGGTACCGAGCATGACCAACGTGAGAAGTCACTTGGATGTTTACTCACTCGTCACTGACTTACTCAATGTTGCAGTAGTGTGACTGGTCATTTGACCTGCGGTGTCTCGGCTCTTCACAATGAGATTACTGTAGTTTGACTGTACATACACTTGGTCCCTAGTCATTCGGGTCCTTACGGTGCATGTTGGCTGTAGTAGGTTCATTGTAGGAATAGGGTATGCACTTATATGGAATCTATCTCCTTTGATAGATAGGGGCGTTAGTCATATATGATTTATGAGACTGAGTTTAGAAGACCTTGGCAAGGGCAGAGTTAATTCCGAAAAAGAGTTTTTGATATTAGAAACTCGAGTCGAATAAATTTGATATATGACAGATGATGGGGTTTGACGAGTTATTATATTACCTTTGTCTAGTCGGGACTCATGATAGAAGGACTGTATCACACGGTAACTGCACCCAGAGGTTCAGTATTTCATTCTACTAGAATGCCACTATATGTTGCTAGGTGTCACTGGTGGATAGTAAGGCTCATGAGAATTATCTAGATGATCGATAATTCTCATTGGGCTGAATTGGAATTGTTCTGATCCACTAAAAGGAGTTCCAGTGATATTGTTGATAGTGATCAAAATATATATCACTACCAGATAGAATAGAACCTATGGGGTCACACATATAAGAGGTTGTGACTGATCGGATAGCTAGATCACGATTTTTAAATTACCGGAGGAGCTAATTATCAATATGTTGATAATTGGACTAATTTGTAATTGTTACAAATTAGTGGTATTTGTTACAACCTGATCTATCTCACAGATCCGATAATGAGAAGGATATGAGGATCGGTGAGATAGAGATGATAGAAACTCGATTAAGAACAAGGAAGATCAGAGAAAGGTTAGAGGAGAGGGAGGGAGAGAGTGGAGAGGAGAAGAGAAGAGAAGAAGATAGAAGATTGAGGAAGAAGAAGACAATTCAAATCATTCATAATCCCCTTACACTTGACTCCTCAAGCTATTTATAACTACTACATAAGGACTAATCTGTAATTCCCATATAAGCTGAATACTAATAAGAAAATATAATTGCTCGGATGGGCTATCTGGGCTTCAATCTGCAAGGGCCTGGACCGTATGCCGCACCTCTGGACTTCGAGTGGACGGCCCACTAAGCAACCGTCAAGAATGGAAGGCTTAGTGGGTTACCCTCTTTGTCGGATGGTGCCCAGATGGAATCCCGACAACCCGACCCGCTAACTCTCAACTATTACCACTTCGGCTTATTCGCTGGATCCCATATCTCCTTCGTTCTCTCCTTTTGACTTTTCTTCACCTGCCCTAATCCCTCAGCTCCCTCGTGACCATTACACCCCCTTCCCCTTCGGACGATTCTTGTCCTTAAGAATCGAAGGTGGGAAATTGCGATTTGAGAAACCAGTAATCTTCCCAAGTCGTTTGATCCTTCGGCAAGTTGCTCCATCGGATCAGCACCTGGGTAACCGCCTTCCCGCCGCGCTGTACCATCCTCCTATCAAGGATCTCTGCTGGTTCTGCTAGCAGTTGGCCGTTGTCTTCGGTAAGAGGTACTGTGGCAGACGCGGTTCTCCCTTCTGGTGGGCTCCTTTTCAATAATGAGACATGGAAGACGGGGTGCACCTTCGACCCCTCCGGCAAGCGTAGCCGGTAGGCCACTGGTCCGATCCTTTCTAGGATTTCGAAAGGCCCAAAGTATCGGGACGATAGCTTGAGGTCCCGTCGCACGGCCACAATGTTTTGACGGTAGGGTTGTAATTTTAGGTATACCTGATCACCAACCGTAAACTCCCGATCCACCCTTCGCCGGTCTGCGAATTGTTTCATACGGTTCTGAGCCTTCTGGAGACGGTCCTTTAGTTCTCTGTTCATCATTTCTCTTTCTTTGACCCAATCTGTCGCTTCCCCCTCTGTTCCTTGTTGTAATCTAGTTAACATATAACTCGGTGGTGGTCTCCCATACAGGGCCTGGAAGGGGGTCATTCCCAGTGAGCTGTGATAGTTCGAGTTGTACCACCATTCTGCGTGTGTGATCCATTTATGCCATGCCTGAGGATGCTGGAAACACATGCATCTTAGATATGTTTCCAGACATCTGTTAAGCCGCTCCGTCTGCCCATCTGTTTGTGGGTGGTAGGCGGAGCTCATGAGCAGCTTAGTTCCCATGGTTTTGAACAACTCTTGCCAGAACTCACTGGTGAAGATCCTATCTCTGTCGGATATGATCTTCGCTGGTAATCCATGTAGGCGATAGACCGTGTGGAAAAAAGCCTTGGCTACCTCCGAAGCAGTATAAGGATGCGTGAGGGAAATAAAATGTGCATACTTAGTGAAGCGATCTATTACCACCATTATCGAATCCTTCCCCTCTGATCTCGGTAGCCCTTCTATGAAGTCTAAACTTACCTCATTCCAAGCTTGCTCAAGCACAGGTAATGGCTGTAATAATCCGGCATAGGGCTGATTGTCGGACTTATTCTGTATGCACACTGTACAATTCTTTACTATCTCTTCGACATCTTTCTTGAGTCCCGGCCAAAAGAATACTTGCTTAATCCTTCGATAGGTATGCTGCTGTCCCGAGTGGCCTCCTAAGGCAGAGGCATGCATCTGCTGAAGTACCTTCTGCCTGACCCCTTCCCCTGATCCAATGTATAGCCTTCCTTTATAGCGTAGCAATTTTTGGTTATAAGAGCAATTCTCTTGAGATTCAGGTTGCAACGTCAACTGAGCTATCAATCTCTGACAGTCTGCATCTTCACAATAACTCTTAATTACCTCAACAATCCAAGTTGGGGTAACTACTGAAATGGCTTGGTTGCTCCTTTCTTCCAACCCCCTACGTGACAGGGCATCCGCCACCTTATTCTCCCTCCCTTTCTTGTATTGAATCACGTAGTTTAGCCCCATCAACTTAAACATTCCTTTTTGTTGTATGGCTGTGCTTACCCGTTGTTCCATTAAGTGTTTTAGACTCTCATGGTCTGTTTTGATGATGAACTGATTCATACTCAAATAGTGTCGCCACTTCGATACAGCCATCAATATGGCTAGAAACTCCTTCTCGTACGTCAACAGCCCAAGATTCTTCTTGCTGATGGCTTTGCTCAAGTAAGCTATCGGCCGATCATCTTGCATTAAGACTGCACCTACTCCTTGATCACATGCATCTGCCTCCACTACAAATGGCTTGGAGTAGTTTGGCAGGGCCAGTATAGGCGTTTCTGTCATCAGCCTTTTCAACCTTTCGAAGGCTTCTTGCGCCTCCGCTGTCCAATGGAAGTTATTCTTCTTCAAGAGGCCAGTGTGGGGTTTACTTATAGCTCCATATCCTTTGACGAATTTGCGGTAGTATCCGGTGAGCCCCAAGAATCCCCTCAATCCCTTAATGGACACTGGGGTAGGCCATTGCTCCATGGCAGCTACTTTGCTCGGGTCCGTAGCCACTCCTTGCTGGGTGATGATGTGGCCAAGATACTCGACCTTCTCTTGCCCAAAATAACATTTCGATCTCTTTGCAAATAGTTGGTTCTTTTTAAGTAGGCTTAACACTTCCCTCAGGTGGATTGCGTGGTCCTCGAGTGTCCTGCTGTAGATCAATATATCGTCGAAAAATACTAAAACGTAGTGCCGGAGTATAGGGGCGAATACTTCATTCATCACGGATTGGAACGTGGCTGGGCGTTGGTGAGCCCAAAGGGCATTACTCTGAACTCGTAGTGCCCCAAGTGTGTTCGGAATGCCGTCTTAGGAATGTCGCTCGGATTCATCCTTATCTGGTGATAGCTTGATCGTAGATCTATCTTAGAAAAATACCTCGATCCGCCCAATTCATCTAGCAGATCTTCAATAATGGGTATCGGGTATTTATCCTTGATCATAAGCTTATTTAATTGTCGGTAGTCCACGCAGAACCTCCAAGTTCCATCCTTCTTTTTCACGAGAAGTACCGGTGAAGCGTAAGGGCTATTGCTCGGCTGAATCACTTTGTTGATCAACATTTCCTTAATCAGCTTCTCTATTTCATTCTTTTGCTCCCATGTATAGCGATAGGGTCGGATATTAACGGGATGTGCACCGCTTTGCAATGAAATTTTGTGGTCTTGTGGCCGCAAGGGGGGCAACTCCTTGGGTTCTTAGAAGATCACCTCGAATTACAACAACACCTTTTCTACTTCAAGGGGTATAGACTCCTGCTCCTCTTCCTTCAGGCTGATCAGCCGAGCTACCGCGCAGCAGTGTCCTTCAAGGTACTCCTGATGCCACTGTCTTGCAGTCATCTCCTGGAGTTTGGCCTTCTCAGTCATTCCCTTTAACTCCACCCTTTTTCCTCCCTTAGAGATAGCAACAGTGTTTTGCGCATAATCAAAGGTGACTGGTCCGTGCTTCCTTAACCAATCAATTCCTAGTATCATGCTAGACCCCTCCAATCTGATTACTCTCAGTTCAGCTGTGTATTCTTCTCCTTGCATTCTCCAAGAGAAACTTGGGCATTTCAACTTACTCATCACTTGCTGACCATTGGCAACGGTCACTAGCAGGGGTGTGGTGGTGTTAATAACTGCTCGAATCTCTTTGGCAGTTGCTATATCAATAAAGTTGTGGGTGCTCCCTGTATCCACTAAGATAGATAGGACTTTCTCAGCTGCTTCTCCTTGAATTTTAATCGTATCTTGTGGGTTCTCGGCACTCAAGGCATGAATTGACAGCCCAATCTCTTCTCTATCCTCATCCACCTCTAATTCCTCTTGCTCTGCTAGTTCTCGGAGGCTGACTTCATCATAAACTTCAGTTACTTCTGGGGTAGCCGTCACGGTGTTGATGCTTTGAGTCTTGCATTGATGTCCTGGTGAGTACTTATCTCCGCACTTAAAGCACAACCCTGCTGCCCTTCTTTGTTCTATAAGTTGCCTATTCGGAAATGCCCTCTCAGTGTTGAATTTGTTGGCATAGTTCTTGGGAGCTTCACTAGCTCTGTTGGTTGTAACTGAACTGTTGCCCTTGTAACTACTGGTTGTGGTGCTTCCTTGGCTCCTCAGTAGCATCCTGCTCTTCCTCATCATAGCTGATATACTCTGCTCTTGTAATCGAGCTTGCTCGTAGGCTTGCTCCAAGGTGCTGGGCTTGAACATCTTAACAGAGGCCTTAATCTCTTCTTTGAGTCCATTCAAGAAGCTGGATAAGAAATAATCTGGGGCAAATTGGGACTTAGTGGTCAATAATCTAGATCTTAGCTCTTCGAACTGTTCTTCGTATTCCTCCACAGTTCCATGTTGCACCAACTTATTAAATTCTTCTACTACATCTCTCAACCCATTGGAATCAAAACGTTTACACAGGTCGAGGGCGAAGGTGTCCCAACTTACTTCTCCCTTCTCGGCCAAATAACCATGGAACCAAATGTCTGCTCGTGGCTCCAAATACATGGTGGCTATTTCTAATCTATGTGACTCCGTAATCCCATGAATCTCAAAATACTTTTCACAACGTCTGATCTAGTTTCGAGGGTTATCTCCACTAAAATTGGGAAAATCTAATCGAGGTGTGGGTAATGAATTGTGGTTCTTAGTATAGAATTGAATTGCAGAGCTATCATCTCTAAGTAAAGGAATCGGTGGTGTGGGCAGTATACCTCGATCTTCTTGTGTGATTGTGGTGGTCATTCCCTTGGTTGTAGAGCTCTGTTGCTGGTTGGTGAGCAGATCCATGAGTTGTTCCCATCTCTTGGTTGAATTAGCGGCCTCCCTCCGCAGGAATTCATAGTGGCTCTGCTCCTCGGCTTGCATAGCCCTAATTCCTTGATGCAGCTCCTCGAATCTCCGATCATTCCCCGTTGCCATCTCCTGTAACTTCTGCTCTAAGGCGTGAACGTGCTCATCAAGCAATTTGAGTCTGGTGCCCTCCGCCGTGGATGCCTTACTGATACATTTGAAGCGATTGCCTCGGTTGGACCCAATGATTCCCCAGTCGACGACCTTGATCGGTGCGTACCTCCCTTCTCTCCTCGCCTATGATGTTCGCTGAGGCAATGGTATCTCTCCTTTCCCTCCTTGGTAGCCAACCCTTGTATCCTAGATTCAACAACCGTAGTTGGAATCCGAGATGTGGGTTGATCGTTCCTGTGTAATTTCTCGGATCTCTCGATCCTGGTATTACTTGGAACTACTACCTTCCCTGGGACCGATGCTGCTCTGATACCAAGTTGTTACAACCTGATCTATCTCACAGATCCGATAATGAGAAGGATCTGAGGATCGGTGAGATAGAGATGATGGAAACTCGATTAAGAACAAGGAAGATCAGAGAAAGGTTAGAGGAGAGGGAGGGAGAGAGTGGAGAGGAGAAGAGAAGAGAAGAAGATAGAAGACTGAGGAAGAAGAAGACAATTCAAATCATTCATAATCCCCTTACACTTGACTCCTCAAGCTATTTATAACTACTACATAAGGACTAATCTGTAATTCCCATATAAGCTGAATACTAATAAGAAAATGTAAATTGCTCAGATGGGCCATCTGGGCTTCCAATCTGCAAGGGCCTGGACCGTATGCCGCACCTCTGGACTTCGAGTGGACGGCCCACTAAGCAACCGTCAAGAATGGAAGGCTTAGTGGGTTACCCTCTTTGTCGGATGGTGCTTGGATGGAATCCCGACAACCCGACCCGCTAACTCTCAACTATTACCACTTCGGCTTATTCGCTGGATCCCATATCTCCTTCGTTCTTTCCTTTTGACTTTTCTTCACCTGCCCTAATCCCTCAACTCCCTCTTGACCATTACAGTATTAAAGTGTAAATGTTACAGGAGAGGACTTACTAATAGTTAGTAAATTATGAGAGGACTTATGTGCAAATATTGCATTATTAATTTGATATGATCAAATTAAAATAAATTTCAAGTTGAATCAAATTAGAATTTGATCGATCTAACCAATTAAGGAAAGGATAAATTTAAGTCTAAATTTGTACTTATCCTTAATAGTCAATATATTCTTAAAAAGAGAATTATATCACTTTATATAATATACGGGAGTTTTTAGAAAACTCTAGCCGTCATCTCTCTTCTCCTCTCTCTTCCATCTACTAGCAAGAAGTACGTCCTTTGCAAGGGAGCTAGTACCCCGGAGAGAACATCGATCAAATCACCAACCTTGTGTGGATACCTATAGAGGCTGGACGCGTGTGCGGCTTCAAGAGAATCTAATTCCACGATTATCAAATTGTGGTGAAGATCTATCTGCGCAAAGATAAAAATTGAATCTTACTTTTTTCCTTTAATCTTAAAGAACATAAGGGATCCGAATTGCATGGTTCTTAAGATCAGATCTCAGGAGTTTTTTAAAAATCAAATTTGTTTGATTTCTTTTTCCGCTACATTTTTTGGTACGCAAATTTTCTAACAGTAGAGCTAGCATCGTCTTGTGGGTGGGGGCTGCTGAGGTTTTTTTTCCTCTTTCTTATTTCTACTTCTTTGTCATTCTTTTTTTTGTTCACCATCGCACTTCTTACCGCATCAGAGGTCGATCTTGTCATTGCCGAGATTAAGCTCGTCTATGCCATAACAGTATTTGAGATTAAGTTGCACTATATGAGATTACATTGTAGGAAATTGTAAATTTAAAATCCAGAAAATAAATATTTAGAAATTGCAATTCAAATATAAAATTGAATTCTTGAATTTACATGGAGAATTGGAAAGAGGATAGGTTATTGTTGCAAACCAAAGACATTTCTGATGAAGGAAAGATCACCAGCATAATGGCCTGGCAATGCCGAAGTCATGGTGAACTCCGTTCCTAGATTCTTTGAGGCAAAAGTGCTATTTAAGCTAAAAATTAAAAAGCTGCCAATTTGAAAGATTAGATTTTTTTAGTAAAAGGTGCGACATTTCATGGGTTGAATTGCATGAAAATTTATAAAAAGTTACTATTGGACGAAATACACGCACTGGTGAGTTCTTGGTAAGAAACTTAAAGGTTGGAGGACTAATTTATAATTTTTGCAATGTGTGAAAATGGAGCAATGCGCGAAAAGGCTATCATTTTATGTGATAAATTTTATAGTTTAGAGAGCAGAAATAGTCATAAGAAATAAGGCTAGAGGCAATCTTGCGGAATCAAGTTTGGCGAAATTTGGGTATTTCGTGCGAAACAACAATTATAGGAAATTGAGAGAAAGATATTTGATTGTGGGGTTTTTGGTGGAAACACGATTTCGCATGTATCAAAACCCACAAAATTTTGTGGAGAAGGATTACTGCGTGAAATGCACATGTTGGAGACGCCAGAGTTATGAATTTTATAATTATGGGGACTGAGCAGTAATTCTGAATTATATACATGTATGTGTATATTAGGGTTTCAATAAAACCCTAGGCCTTCTCCTCTCTCCAACGTTGTCGTCTCTTTCACCACTGCCGGCCTCCTCTTCGGCCGGCAGGGGTGCCCGCAAGATCTTCTCTCTCTCTCTCTCTCTCTCTCTCTCTCTCTCTCCCTCTCCCTCGGGATTGTCTCTCTCGAGATGGCACGCCACCGCGGCTTGACTCCATACTAGTTTGGTGCCCCTTCCCACAATACTGCCACCCCAAACCCCCCATTGTGCTTGGGTTCCTATTGGAACCTGAGTGGAGGAGCTCTTGCAGCTGCAGCCACAGCAACTTCTCGACGTTGTCGCCGCTCCTCCACCGCCGGCCATGGCACCCAACGGTCCAAGGGTCACCGCCTAGCTGCTACAATCCTTGGTCATGCTGTGCAAGGTTAGGGGAGTCTCAGGCTGCCCTACTGCTCCAAAGTTGAGGATCACAGGATAGGGCTGATCAAAGACGATATTGCTTTTCTCGCTAATCTAGCCACCGACGATGTCCCAACAATGCAGCACGGTCATCTAGGGCGCATACATCACCGTGCACACCTCAAATGCTGCCAGGGGGCCTCCGAGTGTTGTTTTAGGAATGTCGCTCCTAAGGGACCTTTCGTCTCGACGAACAAGTTGCCCTACTATCCTCCTCGATGCTCGGATCCATTTCGGACAGCAAGCACATGAATGTCTGAGACCTCGAAACCTTTCGGATGGCACCTTTGCTGGGATTCTAAAGTTGCGGAGTCAGTATTAAATCTTTAAGCACTCCATTAATATTTATAATATCGCGTGTTGGGTGTTCGGTAGGGGTAGAAACGAGCCGAGCTCGAGCGAGCTTATGTCAGCTCAAATTCGGCTTGAAATTAATTTCGAGCCTAAATCTAGGCTCAAGCTCGGCTTGAAATTAATTCGAGCCGAGCTCGAGCGAGCCTAATTTCGAGTCGAGCCGAGCTCGAGCTCTAAACGAGCTACAGACAAAACAATCAAGATAATAATTTTATCATTGTTTTTTTATACGATTGTTAAATTATCTCTTCCTTTTTTTTTAGTGTAAAAGATATCGGAAACAACGAATTACGATCCAACTGTTTAATCTACTTTTTTTCATTTATGACATACTTCTATCTTGTTCTCCCTCGCGGAAGATGGTAAGTTCTCGTTTTTCTATCTACTTTACTGTTTAACTTATCTCTAACTGCAAAAAGAGTGAGAAAAGGAAGAAAACTTATCCAAACCTACACTCGAAAATTTTTTTAAAATTTAAAGCTAGTAAAATCTGGTTTTTTCTTGGACCAGCACAGGGGGGGCATAGAGGGGCATAGGCAGTGCATAAGCTCGGCATAGGCTATAAAAAAATAAAAAATTTTTACGTCCTATGAAGTAAGGGCATAGCCTGTGCATAGCCCGCGCATAGCCATAGGCTATGCATAGGCTATGCTCATGCTGCACTTTAAACTTCATAGGCACGAAGTATTCCGTGTTAACAGCATATTATTACCATCACAAAGAACTTTTATGAAGTACTACGTACTAATTATAACAACTATCTATGATATGGAAGCTTTTAGAAACTTAACGGCACGGATTAGTGGATCAAAGAACTCCACGTAGTAATCATCAGTAACAAACTCTTAGAACATTATCGTACGAAATATAAAAGGTAACAATAGGAAAATGGAACTTCATCCGTACGATTCTACTATCTTATATATTAGGTAACGAAAACCCATAATAATGATACGATAACGTAAGAAAACTCAACTATTTATAACTCTAGTTCTATTGCCTTATAAGTTAACAACTCTATTATGATAGCAATTTATCCTGTAAGAACTCGTACTCATTAAAACTACTAACGGTTCGTACGGAACATTTAGAGTCAGAAGTAGGCGGAAGATGATTCGTACAATTTTGATTGCTTATATGAAACATACCAGGATGCCTACAGCATTGCATTATTAGTAAAATCTACAACTCTTGTATCAACAACCACTTTATTAAGAACCCTACTGGAATACTGTCCTCTACTGCTAACTCGTTCTCTTGAGAACACTAATTAACACACACCAGGAAAACTAGTATTCGTATACTGATTTCGAACGTTCCCGGTTTAACTCGAGTTGCTCGTTAAGCGATCACCCCAAGCGATGGGGTGCCCTGATCCAGAAGCCTCAAGCAACAACTTACAGCTTTACCCGCTACCTACGCTATGCGCTGGAACTCACTACCTACGTGTAGTGTTGGTGTATCCTACTACCTGTGTTACCAGCACTGGGTATTCCGCGCTGCGTTCAACCCTGATCTGGAACGCAGTCAGGGGTTCTTTAACCCATTTTATAATGACCATAAATTTTACTTGTTAACTACATATATGATTAACTCAATCTAAACTACGGATCCTATAATAAACTGTGAGTACCATTGAGTCATGTATGCGACTAAATCAACTTGTATCACAACTAATATTAGCTATGAGAGTACTTTGAACTACGTATACAGTAAATGTAATCAGTATAACTATTATGTGAGAGGTAAGAAAATCTCCGTGTCATCAACGTAACATCGAACTGACATATAATAAGAGTAAGCGATCAATAACAAATAATAATAATAGGAGGAATGATAATACAGAGCAAATCTGGATCACTCACGTCTAGCAGGGAAAGCCGTCGACTTGTGTAACCCTTGATAAAGTATATCAAGAGTGAGGATAAACAACAAAAAAAAATGTCTAGGTTGGTAGCCCCTCCACGCACTGGCACCTTTCTTTAAGGGCTTGATCGATTCGATTGGAAATATAATAAACCACTTTACCTGGACTTTGATTCTCCGTCATTAATATTAGGGGAAAAGTACAACATCCCTATTGGATTTAACGTCATTAAAACCTTACCAACTTCAATCTACAGATGAAGGAATCATAAAGAAATCAACATTAACGAAAAGATGTACACATACCAACTTTTGACTAACATCTTCACAAAAGCGAAGCACGCCTGTTTTTTCTAGACAGGTACGTCACTCAGATATGCTTAGGCCAACCCGAAGGCGTGGCCCTGCACTGTTATAACCAGGTTTAGCAATGAGCTCTTCGTAGATTGGTTACGAAGAGACCACCACTAAGTGTGGTGATCCCGACCGTTTGCTCGCTCGGCCGAGCACAAGCCGAGCTATAAGCCGAGCGAGCTCGAGCTGAGCTTTAATTTACTCGGCTCGAACTTGTTTTATTTTCCGAGCTTTAAGTAAAGTTCGGCTCGAACTCATAATGAGCCGAGCAAGCTTAATGCGAGCTTTTCGAGCTTTTCGAGCTTTTATATATATATATATATATCCGACCCCAATGATATGAGAATACTCATATCTGGGGGAACATGAGTATTTAAAAATTGGCAACTAACTACCTTACACACCAATCCTACTACCACCAGGGGTAAATCTTACTATCACCAGGGGATCCCAACTCACCCATCAATCAATTTATCATACTAGATTACCTATTTTTACTAATTACCTTATTTAGATTCCCAGCTTTTGAATACTCATATTTCCTCGGTTATGAGTATTTTCATATCGTCGACCTGAGATATATATATATATATATATATATATCATCCCGATCTTATGAAAATGTTCATAGTGGGTTCACTATGAACACATAAAAATCGGGAACCTACCTCTCTACACTCCAACTCTACTACCACCATCCACCACCATCCACCTTTTCACAAACTAGGTTCCCGATAAACATTAGTTTTTCATCTAGGTTACCGATTTTTGCACTATCGTTGTACCCCTACTATAAATATTTATATTACGTAAAATTAATATATATCCGAAATTAAATTAAACCCGGTAATAACAACCGGGTATTTTATTTGGGTTGTTCATGTTAGCATGTTAACTCGGGTTGAGATTTAAATGTATTGTGTGAGAGAGAAAGTCTGAAAATGACAAAGTGTATTGGGATTTTGTACTATTGTAAGTTTAAAGGTTTAGGGATGAAAAAAAGGAGAGAGAGAGAGAGAGAGACTGGGAGTAGATTAGTCCTTCAGTGGGATCGAGTGTAAAGAATATTAATAAAACATAAAACTTGATAACCTGTACAACGTAGTTTAACATCCATTACAAGATATTTTTAATTTGATAACTAATATATTACAGTTCTTAAAGTTAGCNTGCCTAAATATAAAGCCCAATCCAACCAAAAATAAAAGATTACTCTACTCAACCCACCACATCCAGTCCATTTGGCCCGATTACAAACAGAAAAGAAAAAAAAAAAGAAAAATTAATTACCATCTTTTCTTCTCTTTTCACTCAATCTATTGAAATTCTAGACGAAGAGCCTTTCCTGTCGTCCTCCTCGGCCACCGCAGCCAACAAGATAGAGTTTCGGCGGTTGCTAAATACTTAAATAAGTGTTGGTAAATTAACAGTACTCTTTTAAGTTATAACAACACTCTTTAACTGTCACTATATACCTAGCGACCCCACATATAGCAACACTTTTTAAAAGTATCGGTAATTTTAGCTAGAGCACTTTTTTGACATGTACCTACATTTAAAAGTGTCGCTATAGACCGTTTTTGTTGTAGTGTGGGTTTAGGCACGATTTTATGTTGAACTAAACAGACCCTTAACATTTCTCCTATTATATAGGTGTAAGATTTACACCATACACTTTGTCTCCATTTTGTCTGGCTACGATTTACTCACTAATCCTATCAATCTTTTTTCACTAAAAACCCTAAAATATTTTAAAATCTTTGAATGCATAAGATATAAAATATACATCCTATAAGAAAAGTATGCAGATAATAGTATTATTTTTTGTAAAAAAAATATTATAAGCAAATGCTATCTATACAACTTTACAACTAGAGTGTAAAGCTTTTATACTCTAGTCTTTTTTTTTGGCTTATGTTAACCTACTTATATCATTAATTTGATAATAAAATTTTTAAAAAAATTATTAATCTTTGTCTGTAAACCTATAAAAATTTGTAAGGGTACACCTTACATTTGTAAAAACTATTACTAATGGTAATCATAAAAATTAATGTTTTTCCTGTCATTGTCTCGATAATTACGCCGCATCGCGTCACGTGCTTGACCAAAGTTACAAGGTAGTAAGGGTGCGTTTGGTTCGCGCTATTTTTTAAAGATTCCTAGTAATCCAATGGGAATAAAAAAATATGACGGTGTTTGGCTAAACGCACTAAGTAATCTAGTTGGTAATATTGAATTCACTTGGGAATAAGATTCACCCCAAAGTACTAATCTCATTCCCTTGAGGGAGGGTGGGTATCCTCATATTAATGAATTTGGGTAATCATAATATGTCTAATCTCTTTCTTTCTTCCTACCCGCCGGCTAATTGATATTATTTTTCTTCACACTCTAACCTTATATCTCTCTCTAAACTTATTTTTCTCTCTAAAATTCAACTTTTTTTTCTCTCTCTAAACTAAGCTTTCTCTCTCTCTCTCTCTCTAAAATTTCAACTCTCTCACTCCCTCTAATTTCGACTATATTTTTCTTTCTATTTTTTTAATTATGCTCTCTCTCTCTAACTTATACTCTCTCTCCCTTTTTTCTAAAAAGATGTTGAAACTTTTGGTAACATTATCTAAAATTAATTAAATAAATAAATTAATTAATTGTATAATTTTTGTAATATTAAATAACATGGCTAATTAATATTACTGTGTGAACCAAACACAGGAATTCCACATTCTTAATAATAGGATGAATAGTAATAAGATTCTCGGATATCTTTTATTCCTAATAATCTTTTATAATGCGAACCAAACGCACCCTAAGAGTAGTCTACTTTCCTCCGAGGCAGCATTTCTAAAAGATTGACATATTATGTTAACGTCTTGTTCGGTGATACTTCCTTTTTGTTTTTATTTTTTAATCTGAATTTTAAACAATTTACAGTCTAATCAACCATAATAGTTTTTTTTTTTTTTTTTTTTTTTTTTTTTTACTTTCTTTCGGGTTTTGGGTTGCCTGCCTGAAAGTGGACTTACTTGGTTGGCGAAGCCGACGCCGATGCCGAGGAGGATGCGGCCGACGATGAGCATGGCGATGTCCTGCGCTGCGCCGTTGAGCGCGGCGCCGATGAGGAAGATGAAGCCTCCGCCGAGCATGGACCATTTGCGGCCGAACAGCCGCGTCACCGACGACGCGAAGAAGGAGGCGATCAGCGCCGCCAGGTACAGCGACGACGTGAACCCCGTCAGCAGCTGGCTGTCGAACGTGCAGTACTGGTTCGTGCTCTCGTCCTGCTTCTTCCGGTACACCGACGGGAAGAACTTCTTCAGAAAGGGATCCATCGACGTCACGCCCCCTACAAATTAAACCATATATAATATTATATATATACTAAGTAATTTTAGGGGACAAAAAAAAAAGAAAACGATATGATTCTCTGTACCAAAATTAATTTGCCTAGTAATATATTAAAACTTTCTTTCTTTCTACTGTAATCCGGAGCTTCTGCTTTTATTGTAGAGAGAAATTAGCAGCAGATTGCTTTTACTAATCAGATATAATTATTTAGTAGAGGTGTCTGATCGATCATGCATGATTACCAGAGATGCCGATATCATAGCCGAAAATGAGGCCGCCGGTGGCGGCAACAACGCAAGTGAGGAAGACGAAGAGGGTTAGCGTCCCGGGATACTCCTTCGCCCCGGCCGCCCTCACTATCGCGCCGCCTGCCATTGCTGCTGCTGCTGCTGCCGCCGCCGAGATCTAATTCTAACACACACGAGAGAGAGAGAGAGAGCAGCTGTAGAAGCATGGATTGCAGGCATTTTCTTATTCTTATTTTTATTTTTATTTTTTTTATTTGACCGTGAGAGTGACAGAGAAGAAGAATAGATTTTAGTAACAAATGGGTTCGGCGGTCTTATTTCATTTGGCTTTTCTTGTGTCCCGACGCGATATGTGAACACTCCCATTTTTCTGGGTTTCTTGTATTTTTCTGACCGCCCCTTCCCCCGCATTACAAACAGCTGGTATTATCGCCTATCGGAGAATGAAATACGCTTATTTATTGACACTCCACAACATACTAAATATTACTTTCCTTTGCATATTAGTCTTTTTTTAAAAAAAAAATGAAGACAATTTATCAATTATTTCGTTATCAGTCTTTACAGTATAGATCCTATGGGACCACTTGGTTAGCATTTTTCACTCTTAACTGTAACTTTGATACAGATAAATAAATTTAGAAATAATTACCTATATACCCTTCAAATTTGGAAATATCTTATTAATCCTTTTTTTTTTTTTCTTTTCAATATACCCCTCATACATTCCTCCGTTATTCTAAAAGTTACCGTCCGTTAAAAAGTTAACTTGAGTTAAACGTGAGTTAAATATCTACCACAATTAAAAAAAAATTAAAATGCCACTTTTGCCCTTATCTTAAGGGCAAATAAGAAATGTTGGTGATGGTAGAAGGTATATTTGAAAAAATTAAAAAACAAAATATTTTTTGTACCCCTAAATTAAGGACAAATAATAAAAATTAGTGATGATAGAAAGGTATATTTGAAAAGGCAAAATAGTAATTTTATAGAGATAATAGAGTTTATTAACAAATTTTAACTCTAGGAGTATATGAGAAATATGTTGGAACATAAAATAGGTATTTTCAATATTAGCCTTCTAAGAGGGGTAAATCAAAAAGTCAGAAATTTTTTGGGAATATATTAGCCTTCGATTTGATGCCTCTTCATTCCATGGAAAAAAAAACCCTCCTCTTTCAACATAGTATAAATTAAAAGTCATTAAAAATAACTCACTTTTTTATTAATAAAGTTGGTCATTCATTGCAAAAGAGTGGGGGCACCTATATACATAAGAAATGGTAAAACTAAACCTGTCTAGTGTTCATAGAATTAGATTGGTAAAAATCATTTGGGCTTCGTTGCCAAGCATCTATCTTCGCTTCCATTAATTTTAGCAAATTTTGCTTTTAGCTCAATTTGTTCATGCTCCATAGCTGTCATTTTTTCTTGCATTGCTCGTGTTTCTGCTTCAGCTTTTTTCTTAACTTCGTATGCCATTCATACACTTGTCGGATGTGAAGGCATTGAGTTCCATATATCAGAAGGACAAGGGCCTAAACCAAGGCCACGAACATGACCATGTCTTTTCTTTCCAAAAAATTCTAAAAATAAATCACCTTTTTTAATAGATTTATTTGCCTTCTGTGGGTTATCCATGGTCATCTTATCAATATCACTCTGTAATTATTATTAGACCAATTAATGTTAAGTTCATGTTGCACCCATTTAACATATAAGAAATAGGAAGGTACATCGAGAAAATTATCTCTTATAATTTTTCTCACACATTAATTCAGTATTCACAGGAGCTCCATCTTTGTGCGTATGCGTGATTTTGAAAAGTTCTACTCTAGTTAATACAACTTCTTTACTTTTACGCTGTCAGCCATACATATATATTTGAAAATTTGAAGTGAAACACAATACCCTTAAACTTAACGTGAAAAGAGACTTCAAAAAATTATGTTGTACTAATTTTATTTGACCTAATGTCTAGAGGTATTGCTACAGCTGAATATATACTTCATGTTGTCAAGTTTGCAATTTGTCGAATTTATGTACTAACATATTAAAATTTAGTATCCTATCATACTAATTTGTCTCTTTGGAGTTCTAATGCACGATAACTATCCTTCAAGTTTATTTTGTTGATTCAAAAGTACTCTTAATCAGATTTAACTACTATATATGCCGCTACTATAAAGTGAAGGAGAGATATAGAGATAGATATAATGAACTAAAATGTAAACCTACAGTAGCGAGAGATATAAATATGAAAAGTAAATAATCAATATGCCGCTACTATAAAAGAAGCCTATCATATATGCTTAATAGACGAATAGTCCAAAATCCTATACCCAATCCCCAACTTGCCATATTGGTACGTTAATTGCAGACACTGGCTGCCACTATAATGCACCAAACCTGATCCATACGTCATGATGGATGACCTATCCAGATAAGTACACCACTACTAGTCGGTGGCGAGTCAACACAGTGTCTGTGAATACTCCCAAGCTTAGTAGCCAATTACATGGAATGATCAAATGACCTTCAGCAAAAAAAAGTCAATACCATGGCCGAAGCCAATACTATGGCACATAGATGGTGGAATCCGAGATAAAAAATATCGAACCATTATGATATGGAAAGGTGTCGCATCACCTAGACCTAAAGGTCCCTTGATAGACAAGAAGTGTAGGAGCCTACTCTATATGTCAAATAACTGTCTATCACTATACAAGCTATAGTAATAAATAAATTCTAGAAATGAAATAACAATGTTGACATATAAAGAGTAAATAATATCTGTTGTGGTGTATAAAGAAAGAAAACTAGAAAGATAATGCCCACCAATTACCAATTCGAAGCACTCATCTCTGTCGTGTATAGAACATGGGTCGTCGACCTCCTTCCTCACGCTACGCCCGGATCTATATAAAGTCCAATCCAAATCCATAACTAGTCCAAACCCAGTAATTACAAAAACTCAAGACTCAATTCATGAATTCAAGTAGACATATAATTGAATTTTCGGATCTTGTTAAACAGTCGCCGAAAACTCGCCCAATTGTTGCACCGACTTGTTAGAATGCCACCCCAACCTATGGGCCATCAGGAAATTAATAAGGCAAGTATCCATTATCCCAAAATGCCTATTTAATGCCATTGGGATAGCCGCACAAAAAGTGCGCCAAAACATAAAACCGGGACTCTGAAAATAGTCGATTTGGTTTTCATGATGCCTATTTCGGCACCGAAACAATTCGCAACCCTCTTGCTGCGTCAAGAGGTGTAGAATATTATATAATAACTAGCCAATAAGGCGAAATAATCATTACGAATAGCAGCAACCTCTACAACATGAAACTGCGCCTGAAATAACCTAATTTTCATGTTTTAGGGTCCGGTTCAGCACCAAAGTGTTTCAAAACACTCCAAAACTTACCTAACATTCCTTGCTATCTAAAAACACTCACTTTTGGGTATCGTGAAAGCCACATGCCAATTGGTGTAAGAACAGGTGAAATATCCTATTTTAAATCTTACCGGGTTTTTGAAAATCCTCGATTTCAGTCCCAAAACCCACTGTAACCAAATCACCCTTACCTGACACTTGGAACAATAATATTATCAGCTAATAAGGCTCGTGGAAAGATTTCATAGATCCAAATTACGCAAACGTTAATCTCGAACCGAAATTATGATTTTCCAATCAGCGATATTGCCAGAAACTAAACTAGAAAACTATTTACGTTCTGTAAAATCAATTGTTCCTTAGACAATGAGGCTGAAGGTCACCCACGGTGGTCTCATGCTACCCAAGGCAACCCGTATGCAGCAATTGCACCGAAGATGTCTAACTTTGCCTAATTATGTTAAATACAATAGAATAGGGATTTTCGAGTAACTTACCGATGATTCCGAGTTTTGAAACCGAAACGACAGAGTAGTTCGAAGGTCTTGATGCTCTTGAAACTGTGCTCACTATTTGGCGCGCAAATAAAGTCGAAAAAGTCTTTGGAATAACTTGAATTGAAGTTTAGAGCCTTTTAGAGTCAACAAAACCTAATCAGAGATCTAATGGTCATTAGATCCAAAATAATGTGAGCCTCAAAACCTACTAGACACAAGAAGAGTCGTGGTTACCTTTCCTAGGATCGCTGGGATACAGTTTGGTTAGAACAGAGGTATCGGTTTCAAAAACCCTAAGCCCAAAACCCTACCAAAGTCGGTTCAGTGTCTTCTTAGTTTCCAGTGGCTTGGCGGTGCTGAGCTTTGGCAGAGAAAGGTCGAGGCCAGTCGGGAGGGACTAGGGAGGTGATAGTCTACACGAGAGGCGGTGGGGGTGGCCGAAGTGCTGGAACCTATGTGGCCGATTTAGGGTTTAGATCAAGCTCAGCTTGAGCCCAAGCCAAGGTAGTGGCCAGGGGCATTGGGGTAATGCCAGAAGAACCCCCTAGGGTCATCGGAGGGAGACCATAATGGTAGGGAGCAGCAGCGGTGCACATCTTGAAGCCGCGGCCAAGCTTTCTCCCAGCCGGCTACAGGTTGGCTGAGGAAGAAAGTGGAGGGCATAGCCATGCCGGGGGTTGCCGGAGGTGGCTTGGCGAACCTGAGGGAGGCCAGTAGTGTCGGCAGCCGCCGATCGAATCTTTCCAAGCCTTCTCTCATAGAACTCCCTCTATACCAAATTTCGCAAATTTTTGCGCATAAAACATCGATTTCTCATTTTCGATGAATTGTTGAAATTCGTTTAATTATTAGCTTCTGCCATGTCAAATTCGAAAACTGACTTCACCCTAACTTCTCGCATTGTTAGAACCTTTGAGTGGTGAATTCATTTCATCGAATTTTGTTTTTATTTTGCGAAGTTAGCTATCTCCCATGTTGAGTGCCAAAAATTGAATAAAAATCAATTCCAAAGTTTAGTATTCAAAATTTAAATCTTATTATTCAAATACAAAATTTTTTAGTTTCTATAATTCAAGGGTAGCTACCTAAGCAAGGAGGAGGCCCAAAGGGTGATGGGGTAGCACCATAGCGTGCTCCAGTATCCATGAGGGGAATGGCAGCAGCGCCGGACAGGGGATGCGACCCAAGCTTTCAAAAATCTAGTTCTAAGGTGCTCCATGGGCTCTTAGGCACATAGCAGCATCGAAGCTAACTGAAAGAGGATCACTGAGATCCCTAGAGGTTGGCAGCATGGGTCTAGGGTGGAGCGATCGAAGGGAGAAGATTGGGCCAATGTGCCTTGAGAAGGGAAGAGAGAGAGAGAGAGAGAGAGAGAGAGAGAGAGAGAGAGATGGAAACAATGGCTAAGACGGCCTTGTTTGGGCTCTAGCAGTCGAAAGAATGATATCGGGGGTGGGGCAGTGGCGGTGCAGGTGGTGGGCGGCTGGGGGCTATGGGAAGGAGAGGGGTTGAATTAGGGTTTGGGAAAACCCTAATTTCTTATATAAGGGTTTTGGTAAAATTGCACATTAACACCACCAACTTCATTATTTAAAATTCTGCCCTTAACCAACACGCGTATTATGTAGAGAGGCACCTCCCCATGCAGTTTTGTATGAATCTATGCATAAAATGTTGCGCTTTTTCAAAAATACCTATTTTCCAAATATGAACCCTTTTCAATTTTTGCTTTATTCCATGCTTTTGCTGTGTAGAAACTAAAAATGCACTTCACCATGACTTATAGCACTGCTAGACTCTAAAAGTTGCGTTTCCGTTTCATTAGAAATGGTTTTGATTTGCGAAATTAATCTTCACTCTTTTTTATTCTCCAAAATATAAAAATTCAATTTCTTTTTATTGAATTTAAATTTAAATTTTATTATAGAATTCAAATTTTACAAGTTCTATAGTGGTTGTAGCAATAGCCTGAGGAGAGGAGAAGATGGAGAAGATTGGGCTTTCTTGGTCTGGGGGCTCGCCTACCGGATCAAGTTGGTCGGTAGAGGCAAGGTGACACCAAAGGGGTTTGTGGCCAACAATGGCAACACACCCGAGCTGTTGATCTCCAAAAGAGAGATAGATATTGAGAGAACTAGAGAGAAAAGGAATTTGGGGTTGCAGGAAATACCTTATTTAACGAAAGGAGAAACCATCGTTATATGCCCAGATTTCCGTCGTTAAAAGTCAATAACGACGAACAGTTCACCCGTCGTGACCCGTCATAAAAGCTTCCTTCGTTAAAACCAGTTACGACCAAAATGAATCGCCAGTCGTTATAGATTACTCACGACCACATCGTTTGTCGTCGTTATTTAGTTACATTAGTAACCACTCCATTTTACAATAACGACCAATTTTACCGTCGTAATAGAGATTACAAAAACTACATTTATCCTATTCATAGTGTTAATAACGACCAAAAATTTTTCGGCGTTAAAAGCATTTCACAAATAGAAGAAGATAATATAACAACGACTGTTCTTCCCGTCGTTAATGATACAAATATTGCATTTCATCATAATTTATTTTTGACCATTTATTATTTTTAACCATGCACATAATTACTTTGCATACACAATGATATAAATACATACACACACGCACACATATATATAAACAAACTTACATCAAATCCACAATTTGTAAACATGTAATAAAACTTCATTAACAATAAAAGTACTTAGCATCTATAATATTCATATTTTTTCCAAAACATTCATCTAGTAGATATAGTTTCCATCACAACATAGTTTTCATCGCACCATTACATATATAGTCAACATTTACTAAAAAATGAAACAAAGTACTGAAATCAACGACTATCACCATGTTTCCAAAAAAGGTTAGCTTAAAAATAAAAAAAAAGAGCTTGCAATTCATCGTCTTTTCTTGTTCCAAAAATCACCATGAGCTACCTACAAAAGAAACAAGGAAAAACAATGTAAAAATAAGTCCTGCAAATAGCTAGATAGCAAAATAATTAAGCAAATAAACAACTCATAAAATATAAAACAACTTTTGTGTCACGCCCCGGGACCGGCGGAGGCCCTCCCGGTAGCGTGCCCAGACCCGCCATATGTCTACACATATAAGGCGTCTACAAGAAAAGCGGAAGTAAAAGCAAGGGATGGAACAAATAAAAGAAGTGAAATAACAAGCAACTAATGATATCAGAGCGAGTAAAGTTCTAACATCTATACTAATAGTAATAGAACATAACTAGTACATAAAAGTAGGCATAAGTTATACAATATCAGACTCTAATACAAAAATGGTGGTCTCTAGTACACTGGTAAAACCCTCAACCTCTCCAAAATAAAGTACAACGAGAGGTAGACCACCTAGCAAGTCGTCCTCGTAGGAAGCTAGCTCGAAGCAACTCCCTTCCCGCGGTCCCTGGCCTCACCCTGAGTGGAAGGCTCTGAAAAACATCGAGAAAAAGAGGGCGTGAGAACTATAATTTATAGTTCCCAGTGGGAAATTACTGACCTCAGCTCAGTGCACCACTAGGCCCAAAGAAAAGGGTAAGTCTAACAATAAGAGTAACAAGTAAATTGCATATTAGAAAGCATAATAATTAGGATGCTAAGCTACAACTTGCAATTAAACATGGCATTCCTAATGCGACTTTATCTTGTCATGGATATATATATATTCACAAGTAATATCATGCTTTACTTTATACAGATATGAAAGTAATACTTGGTCGTGACTATAATGCATATAAGGATGCAATAAACAACATCTCCTAGCATACTACATGTATGTATGAATACCCAAATGTCCACAACTATGCTAGAAGGAAGTCCAAGTGATCCTACTACTACTCTCAGACTAGTAGTGTTCATAATAAACCCAACACCGTGTCGATTTCCATTTCCAAATAAGGACCTACCAAAGGTAGTCCAGCTTGTGCCGCCTAAGTGCCTGTGGTAGCCCAACATCCCTACTCTTGGGATGTGTCTGTCCCACTCGACCCCGTAGGCTTCTCAATACCGCACGAGCGAACATAGGTCGCGTAGGCTAACTCCGGAGTGCCGGCTTGTAGGGAGCGACCCTCACAAGCATGTGCGAATGAGCACAAATGGCAAACAAGCAAGGTCACTGTCTCAAATACTCTATCCGCATGTCTCTAACATGGCAAGGTCACTAGCATCCCAAAGATCTAGCCCAATGTCTCTAAGTGATGTCCCAACACTCACTTGCTTAGTGCCTCTTTATGACACTTAAGCATCACACCGATCAAGCTCGATTTTTGTTCTATGTTTCATTTAAACATTAATACTAATGACTACTATAGCCCGGGCCCAATGCCTCTTTATGACATTGGCCCAATACTCAAATAGTCCAATTTCTCAAGCCCTCTCTAGGCTTCTAAAATTCCTAATGTCACAATTGGCATATAGGTTAAAGGCATGAAGGCAAGATTCATTTCCACAATAGGAATCATGATCCACAATCCTAACTAGAATGCTAAGTCTCACATGCATGCACTCTATCGCATAGGGGTCTAAAATTTTACCATACATAATATATGCATGTTAAGCATTCTAAAATTCATATTAAATACATTTAACATGGAAATGCATGAATTTCTATTTTTTAAGACATATTTGCCAAATATGAGCATTTCTCATATCATAGGCTAGGTCAAACCCACCGAACCGTCGCGTGCTCCTTCGATTCGCCGAACGGAGTTGTCCACGAGCCTCAAAGTACCCTAAAAGTAATCAGCGAAGAGATACGAGGGCATTACGACCAACCATAAGATCAAACATTAACCTAGAAGCAAAAAGGGCCAAAACTCACCTCAAGAGAAGAAATCTCTTCCAAAGCTCCAAAAGAGAGCTAGAACCCTTCCAATCCAAGCCCAAGGAAGGTTCTAAACCAACTAATTTGGGTCCAAAAGCCCTAGATCAAAAATGCCCAAAAATAAGCCCTAAGTATCAAATCTAGGGTTTCATCTCAAAAACTTAGCAAAACAAGATCTAGAGGAGGGAAATGAGCAACCAACCTCCTTAGAAGCTCCAATCCTAGCTCCAAGGGTGAAGATCTCCTCCTATGCAAGCTCCAAGACCAAGCTCCAAGCACCAAGGAAGAAGAGAGGGTGAGGAAGATGCTCCAAGTCCTCTAAAAGCTCTCAATCTTCTTCTTCTTCCTTCCTTCTTCTCCTTCTCCTTCTTCTTCTTCTCCTCTACCAAGGGTGTGGAGAGAGTTGAGAGAAGAGAAATGAGGAGAAGAGAGGGTGGAGGGGTCATATAGACCCTCTATTGTAACAAAATCCCAAGAGGCCCCTCAAAAATCCAATATTGCAACAGCCCGGTCTGGGCAGTTTTCGCCCAGAGGGACCGGTCTCTCCCCAGCAGGGACCGGTCTCTCGCTGCGAACCCGAAAAACCAGCGTTCGGGAACCGGTCTCTCCCTGCGCGGGACCGGTCTCTCATTGCGAAGACGCGCTCGGGGACCGGTCTCGCCCGCCAGGGACCGGTTGCCTCAGGGCTGCCGCAGCACTGCTCACTGGGGGACCGGTCTCTCCTTCCAGGGACCGGTCCCCGAGAGTAAAAACTCTCAGGACTTGTCCAGAATTTCAGTTTTCGAACTTTTTGGGTCGGAAAACATTCTACAACCATCCACCAAGAGTGGAAAAGCTCGAAATACATCCAAACACTCGAACCTCGCAATTTGCAAAGGTCCAGTGCGTTACATTTTGTATACCAATATAAACATGCAGAAATTATACAAATTAATCTAAATAGGATTACAATGTTGGCGTTGAAACATTTCCTTAATCATTCTTATTTCGGCTTCCATTTCATCCATACGACTCTTAAGCGAATCATTTTCTTTTTGAGTTTCACGAAGCTTAGCTTGAAGCTCAGCTCTAGTTCCAAACTTTTTGCAAATTGACAAAGAGATTAGTAGTAATTTATGAAAATCTATAAAAAGTTTAAGATACAATGAGATTTCACCAATGTCATAATACTAGAGAAGTTTTCGATAAACCAAAATTTGATATCATACTAAATAGAAACAACAACAGCGTGAAAGCGAGAAAATAAAGAACGAAGCATAAACAATCTCTTGAGGTCCTAGTACATACAACTTAAAGATTAGAATTGTTCAAAGATTAGAAAGAATTACATTGTTTAACATCAAAATCAAAAGGACAAATCATAATTACATATCCTCGCACGATCTTTCAACAACACATAAGTAGGTAGTGATCACTAAAATTAACAATTGATTGAAATTCGATAATAAAAAAGCACAAACCTTGAAGAAGATGAAGAAGAGGAAAAAGCTTCAATCTAGAAGTGTTCAGATCTACTCAGGTGCCACTAACCAGAAGAGCACAATGACTTGATTTCACTACAACATTAACAGCAAAATCAGAGCTCTGATGCAGATTGTAGAAGTCATAGTATAAGCTACTACCATATTCCCAATGAGAAGTTTTTGATTTTGTATTACTGCAGATTAGAAAAAGGTAGCAGGAAATTTAGGCCATGAAATTGAAAATTTAATAATTTTATAGAGGCATGGATATTATAACAACAATAAAAAAGATTAAACTCTAACTTATTAACCAATATCGATCTTCTTGGTTACTAATTATATCATACTGTAAAAGGTTTAACAAGCATATATGCACCATATATGTAGACATTGCTTCAGTATTAAGTTGTGCTTAAGGCACATTTTATTAAGTTGTGCTTAAGGCACATTTTATGAAAGTGCCAACCACCCTAAATAGGAAAGTTTGGACTGTAGTGATTGGCTGAGAACTACTCCATTTCCTTTTCTTTCTTTCACACTTCTTTTTCTTATTCCCTGGTGCCTTACTCCCAGCGCAGGATATCAGCAGCAGCAACATTGTGTCAACTATTAGCAAGTTTTCTTCTCCTCCTCTCTCGCTCCTTGCATTTTTCCTCTTAGTGCACCTTGCTGTTTTCCTCCCTACGCATCCTATAAGCAATAACAAGCCAGCAGGAGTGATTACAGCAAATCTATAGCAGCTTAATTGGAGGCCAAATTGACCTAATTTGTACCTTTGCATTGCTCAATTGGAGCTTGCTCGAGCTATGGATGATGGAGAAGAGCTTGGGGATTGGTTTCTTGCTACTAGATTAGAGGTAGGTTGATGTGATTTAGAGGATTTGTGGGGAAATTGGATTTTTTGTCGGTTTCTTTAGAATTTTGATTCTAATTTCTATTTAACTTTCATGCTGATTTTAGTGTTCTTAATCTAATTCCGACTTTTTGCTTGAGCATAGTTGGTGTTTACTGGTTACTTTCAGTGTTTGGGAGCTAAGTATCAACCTGATTAAGTAACTCTCTCTTTCCTCTCTTTATTTCTGTCTTTGCCAACTAGTTCTTGTGCAAACGGCGCGGCAACACCATCAATCTGCTAGTAGCAGCAGCATGCTGCCAGCAGCAACGGTAGCAGGGTAGTAGCCAATTGGAGGCTCCAATTTCGAAATGAAAGTTGTTTAGAATAAGGGAGGGACTAGTGGAGTTCAGTCTACAGCTCTTTCTAGCTGGAATTGTAGGTAAGTAGAGGTGAAATGGTGAGAATTGGAGTAATTGGTGCTTCGAAACTGAAATTTGGATTTTATTGGTTCTTCATTATTTTCTTTACGCATTTCTCCTAGCTCAGCTTCAAGTTACTGTTATGAGTTCCTGAGGGTGCTCTTGTGGAGGAGATGAACTTGTGGACTAATCCTTTCTACCGAATTTCAGGTCAGTTGACTCAAAATTGATGTAGTTCTGCTCCTTGAGCTGAAATTGAGTGTTTAGATGGATTTTAGTTATTCTTCATTGTTCGATTCTTGTAGCTAAGCGTTGAATGGATCTTGGTTGACTTCTTCTTGCTTTAACTATGGACATCGTGTTCCCGTAGCTGGTTGAGAAGGTAATTTGGGTTAAGTTTATCAAATCATAAGTTCATTACTCGGTTTACATATGTGGTTGAATTTTGGTCCTAGTATTGCACTCGTAGCATTCATCTTGGTTTTGAGGATTCGTCGAAGTTAGTCCTTCAAGATTCCTAAAATGTATAACTTCATCGCCTCCTAGCTTCTTCCTGAAGATCTAACCTCCATGGAAAATTGGAAGCAAGCTGCCATAAACACCTTTACTCTCTGACTGCCCGGCAGAGGCCACTTCTCTAAAGCATACCAAGTGCCAAACAGATATTTCTTCTGCCATGTTCAGAAACTTTCAGACTCTTCCGAATAAATCATTTTCTTCATACTATGAAATTTCCTAGTTAGCAACTAATCCACTATTTCAGAAACCTAAAAATTGAGACTGAAGTGTTGTTTAACATAAATAGTTCTTTTATTGAAAATTTTAAAATGAGAAAAATAAGCTTTCTAACAACTCCTCAGCACCACTTTATGTTCCTTACATAGACCGAATTGATTTTCATATTCATGAAACCACCTAAAAGCATAGAAACTTGTGTACTGAGGCACCATTAAAGCTGAAAATCTTTTCCGAGACTAGACCTACCAGTCATACTAAAAAATATTTATAATTCTCACCAGTGAATCTCTTGATCTATCTCTGGCCCTAAACGCTGAACCTCTATCAGATGCAAACTCTGTCCATAAGAAATTCTTTGTAACTTGGTCGGGAAGTTATTATTGTAACACAAACACCGTTGAAAGTGACTTAAATACAATACAGAGTTATTTCAAAGACTGAAATTACACGAGTAATATCATTACTTCTATGCAAATAAAAAAGTCAAAACAGTAGGTACAGGAGAATATCCTAACCTCCATGAAGCTTGGGAAATCTCAGGTTACACCTTCAAGAGAACATAAGATCCGCTTTTTCTTCAAAAATGTGTGGGGCGCAACAAGTGCTAATGTTGGTGCCTTGAGATACTTAACCCTATTTTATCTGTATAGCAATTATATATAAAAAAATTAGAATTGCATAAATTAAAATTTAAATTCATATTCTTTAAAATCATAAATTAAAATTGCATCACTTTCTAAACATATATAAATGGAAAGTGTGAGATAAGCAAGCAATTAAGAAAGATCCTCAGTTGTTGAAAGAATCTACACAATTAAGAAACATTTACCTAAGGACTCTTGTAAGCACTCTATATTCAAGAAAATCATGGATTTTAAGCAAAAATATCCATCAATAATGACTGGGTGGGCGTTGCTTACAGAGGCTAGGCGCGGCTCACAGAGGGCTAAAGGGGCAATGGGCTGCAGGGTGCTAGAACTGATGAGAGAGGGCTGCAGAGTAGAGGGTTTGCTTCAGGTTGTCGGAGGGCTCGCGCGTTGACGAACTAGTGCAAGCTCCGCTTCAGATTGTCGGAAGGTTTGCTTCAGGTTGTTGGAGGGTTCAGTGTGCATGATCCACTTCAGGCCAACGGAGGCTACAGCGTGCAAAACCCTTTACTCTGCAGCCCCACACATTAGTTCGTCAACGTGTGAAGCAAACCCTCC
Organism: Ananas comosus; assembly: GCF_001540865.1. Taxonomy (NCBI): domain Eukaryota; kingdom Viridiplantae; phylum Streptophyta; class Magnoliopsida; order Poales; family Bromeliaceae; genus Ananas; species Ananas comosus. The sequence goes on from NC_033624.1 coordinate 6,977,629, forward strand.
AACAACCTGATGGCTCGCGCGTTGACGAACTAGTGCTAATTCTCCATGGTGACGCTTCTCGAACCCACGGGATTTGGGATTTAGGGTCGGGGAGGGGTGGGGGGTAAAATAGAGGGAAAGAGAGGAGCGGAGAGAAGAGGAGAATAGGGATTTGGGAGGTGGGGATTGTCTGTGGAGTTGGGAAAGGAAGAGAATGAGGAAGATGAAGAGGCAAAAGGGTTTGGGAGAGAGAGAGAAAGAGAGAGAGAGAGAGAGGAGTAGGTTGCTCTGTTGATTAACAGAGAGGAGTTTGCGTGCGTGGGTGGCCAAAAAATTCAGCGCGGTAAACCAAAAAAAAAAAAGGCACTAAATCTATACCAATAGCGAAGGGATGAACCACACATAAGACGGCCAAAATTTTAATGGTCGTTAAAAATCTAGTTATTTTGCCTCGGCGCGCGCGAACCACTTATTTGTATGTTTTTACGACCAAATTTGACTCCCATCGTTAAAATTTGGTCGTTAAAATCACTAATTCTTGTAGTATCACCGGCCGAGGGTTGCCGGCCGAAGCACGGCGATGCTCAAGAAAGGAGGCAGTGCTGAGGTAGGGGAATGGGACGAAGAGAGAAAAAGAGAGAAAAAGAGAGAAAGAGAGAGGAAGAGAGAAGAAAATTAAGAGTGATTTTAGGATTCAATTCTTTTTTATTGCTGTAACAATTATAAACATGCCCTCTATTTGTCCTCCTCATGCCCACAGTCCCATAGCATAACGCATTTTGCATAGGAGCCCTTCAACAAGTGAATTTTCATGATTTCATGCATCAAATGTTGTGTTTTCTACAAGTAAACCCCCCGATAAATTTCAATGCTCAATCTGCATGCTTATGCTATTTTCCATAACAATTCTCGAATTTAGTGAAACTTTAATCCGTGCATTCTTTTCTGAGTCTATTTTCATTTAAGTCCTTTCACTCTTAAAAACTACAAAATTTTTCAGATCAAATGATAACTTTTCACGCTTTGCCCCATTTTCTATATTATTTAAAAATCACATGTCAGCTTCTTTAGTTCACAATTTCTTACTCAAAACTCACCTACATATGTGTTTCGCACATAAGTTCTTCTATCTCTAAAATCATGCAATTTGAAGTATGAAATTTCTCATTTTTTGAATAAAAACTATGATTTATCGGTTTTGGTCACTCTCTCCCGATTTTAACTTTGAAGTATCAGTTTATCACATGAATTACACCTAGATTCCTTTCATAACCTACAGTACTATCGAACTTCAAAAGTGACAACTGTTGTTTCATTGAAAACTATCCAATTATGCAATAAATCCTCCGTCTTTACGAAAGTTACCATAAAAAATCGTTGGATTCTACATTTTTCTCGAAGTAATATTTACAAAGGAGAACTAATCTTTGTTCAACTATTGAGATGGTGCTTAAGGCAAGAAGGAAGATGTTCAACAAAAAGAAAATAACCCCGAAATCATCATACATGCAAAACACATTCGAATCCAAAACTCACACATTCAATTCCAGAACTCGATGATGTTCAATATGTCATTCATATCCAGCATGCAAGTGTGTATTCACATGTAAAACATTTGAAAGCTCAAGATACATAAAAATAATACATAACAGGCCACTCTGAACCCATACTGATGAAATCAAGCTTCAGCTAGTCAAATTGTGTGTGTATGATTGAAGCATTGGCAACCACGTGCAAACTTTACTTTTTATGGTGTAATTAATCAAGAAGAGCTGTTATCTCATTTGTAAGTCTTGATCACGCGACGTTGGCATCCTTTGATTTGCCACTGATCATCTCGACACCGACGTGGATGTCCTCATCGTTAATGAACCGACCCCAAAACCAGTGTTCCTTCCATACTATGACCATCTCCTCAATGGGCACGTTCTTTGTCTCCGGGAGGAAGAGCGCGATGAAAATGGTCATGATGACGACCCAGCCCGCAAAGAAGTAGAAGAGGCCGAACTTCATGTGGCAAAGCATGGTAAGGAAAGCCTGCGCAATCACGAATGTGAAGAGCATATTGACTGATACATTGATGCTTTGGCCGGCCGACCGAATCTCCAAAGGGAAGATCTCACTAGGGACTAGCCACCCTAGTGGGCCCCACGACCAGGCAAACCCCGCATCGTAGATGCAGATGAAGAGCACCACGATGATCCCGTACCCCTTAGAGATGTGGCCCTCTCCGCTGGTGCCGAACTTTATGGCAATCAGAGTTCCCACAATGATCTGCAAATAAGTAACAAAAATTTGTATGAAGTTGTGTCTGCAAGTAAATTCCATGAGGTACATAGTGAACACCAACCACTTGGTGGAATAGCATTAATCCAACGATAAAAATAATCAAAGAAGTAGATCTAATAGTAGAAAAGTTGGTAGCACCAAACGTTTTGTGTTATTAGAAGCAACTTAGTCAGACTCTATATATATATATATATATAGAGAGAGAGAGAGAGAGAGAGAGAGAGTCCGGCTACTATACTCTTATGAGTATAGAGCTTTTTGTACTCATAAATTTTTTACCGTTTGATCTACCATTTAATTATTTTCATCCGTTAGATTATACTATTCAATCAACCACCTACTCAACCTAAGGGGGCCCACTATCAACCTAACCGTAACCAATCTCATCCCAACCGCACATTTTTTCATCTGAACGACCGAAAAATTATGAGTACAAAGGGCTCTATACTCATATGAGTATAGCAGCCCCAGCCTATATATATATATATATATATATATATATATATATATATATATATATATATATATATATATATATATATATATATCTACAAGCACAAGCTCTGCTTTTATTATGAAGGCACTGCCCACAGTTACCAGTCTAGCACACATGAAAAATACACTGAGAAACAAGAATAAAGATTTAATTTCCACGATTCATCAGTCCTAAAAATGAACTACTCTAATTAACTTAATACGAAACTAATTTCATATCGGATAAGTATAACAATGCAAAGTAAAAAAAGAGGTTAATGGTTTGTCAGTGATCTTTATTTTTTCCTTTGCAAGAAAATAAATTTGTGGAGATTTGGATGTCGAAGATCTGTGAATTCTTGTAGTGGACGAAACAGATTTGGCAAATTAATGAAGTTGGTCAAATATGATGATTATAACCGAAAAAGCATAACGATATTAAGTTAGTGATCAATGCTATTGAAATATATATATATATGGGTCCGGCTACTATACTATTATGAGTACGATCGTCCTCGTACTCATAAGTTGTTTTCGATGATAGAGCTTTCGAATCGATGATCCACACCGTTAAACATTATTTACATCATTTAAAACTTCTAGAAATCAAATTTTATAATTTTTTGACATCATTTATCTTACGATCAAGAGGTCACAAATTTGACAATTTTTAACGGTCGGTATGAGATACTTGCTAGTTTAACGGTGTAAAAGAATCGGAATTTGTTGAATTTTTGATAGAAAATTTTATTCACTACATAAATAAAGATCAATAACTCCGATCTTGAATTGAAGGATCCGATCATCCTTTTTAGAACGTCGTTCGATTTTGACTGTTCATTTTATGCCCACTTGATGGACTTTATTATGATTTCGAAAATTTATGAAATTTATTTTCTAGAAGTTTCAAAAACTCTAGATCATATTTAACGGAGTGGATCGTCGATTCGGAAGCTCCATCATTGAAAACAACTTATGAGTATGAGGGCTCCAATACTCATAATAGTATAGTAGCCATGGCCATATATATATATATATATATATATATATATAGAGAGAGAGAGAGAGAGAGAGAGAGAGAGAGAGAGAGAGAGAGAGAGAGAGAGAGAGTCTGGCTACTATACTCTTATGAGTATAGTCCCTTGTATACTCATAAGTCTTTGGTCGCTAGATCTAGTTCTTTAATCATTTTCATCCGTTAGATCATACTATTCAACCAACCATCCACTCAACCCTAGCGGAACACTATCAACCTAACTGCGTGTGTGTGTGTGTGTGTGTGTGTGTGTGTGTGTGTGTGTTTGGTGATTACCATACCAAATATGCTTTATATATTTGTCTAACTAGAGTGTTAACCATGGTGAAGTGAAATAATGGTTGTTAGTTTTTACCTGACATACGGTCATTTGAAAGCCGCCCTCTAAGAAGAGCATGCGCCGGCCGAGCCTGTCCACGGTGAAGGTGGATAAGAATGTCGCGATGAAATTGACTAGTCCAGTGATGACGGCCGACATCAACGCCGCATTCCCGCTGAACCCAAGCGTCTGGAAGAGCACGGGAGCGTAGAACGTGATCACGTTGATGCCGGTGAGCTGCTGGAAGAAGGGAATACATATAGCCATCGTGAGCTGCGGCCGATACTTGCGTTGCAGAATGTTGACCCACGGGTGCTTCACGCGCCTCGACTCCTCGCTCGCCACGACGAGGTCGTTGTACTCCTCGGTGATGTCGTCGGTGCCTCGTATGCGGCGGAGCATGGCCCTGGCCTCGTCGGGGTGGCCGCGCTCGATGAGGGAGTTGGGGGTGTCGGGAAGGAAAAGAGATCCGATGGTGATGATGGCGGCGGGGACGGCAGCAAGGGCGAGGCTGAGGCGCCAGCCCCACCCGGCCTTGATCTTGTTGGAACCGTAGTTGATGAGGTTCGCGCAGAAGATGCCGATGGTGATCATGAGCTGGAAGCCGATGTTCAGCATCCCGCGGAGCCGCGCCGGGGCCATCTCCGACAGGTACAACGGCACAGACTGTACGTATCATCATAATTGCCAAAACATTGTCAGACCAAAAGTTATTTGTCGGCATGCAGTTAGTTGATACACGAAATTTTCTGTCACTGCCGCTACACCTTGGATTTGGATTTTCTTTTTCTTTTTCTTTTTTTTTAAAATTTTTTTTTTGACATTGTTAAGTTGGGTTTTTGATCTAGGCTCAGAAACCCAATACAAAACCCAAATTTATTGGAGTAGGGATCATGTTCGGAACATAACCCGATTGCGAGAACTAATAGCCAACATCAGTAAATGTAGATTAACATCTGATTCAAGTTCAAATTCTAACTAAGGACGTGGGAATGATTCATAGAAAACTAAACAAAAATGTTGGCAGAAATTAAGGAATAAATTTCTAGACTAGATACCCTCCTCACACTGACACCCTACATATACTTTTGTACATGCACTAGTCGTCAACGCATTCGTTGCACAGAAATATTTTTAACTTTTATTTTTAAAAAACAATAAATTAATTTGAAAAAAAAAATGTTTGTAAAAATTTATAAAGATATAGGGCTCGTTTGGCCTAGCTGTTGAAAAAATAATTTCTACAAAATTGGAGAATTAATTGTGGTTAAAAGTAGTAAAGCGTTTGACACAGAGTTTAGATGAAAAAATAATTTTATTAAGTTATTTGAATAGAATAATACAAATAAAATAATTAGCTATTATAAAATATAATTTTTATATTAATTAATTTAATTTATAAACTTTTTATTAAAAGGTTAGGAATAATATCTAAAATACGTTCAAAACTTTAAAGATATTTTATTTACTTTTGGAGAATTTTAAAATATCCTTTTAACTATTCTCTCTCCCTTAGAGGTTTTGTTGTAACTTTTCATTTTTAAAATAAAATAAATTTTATGGTATTTATACCCAATTATGTACCTATGATCTTTTTAATCTTGCATTCATGGTGTAATTCCTAAAAACCCGTGAATTTATATTTTTCGGAATTTGAACCTACAACAAATGAATTCTAATATATATGCGTACTACCGACCGTCCCTAAAGCAAGTGGCAAAGGGTTTGATGGTTGGTACTCGAGATCCAAGTGTGAATCCTAGTTGATTCACATTTAATTCCAGCTAAGTTTATTTCTAAATGAAATAAACGAAACAAATAGCATACTACCTATCTTTATCAAATATATATATATATATATATATATATATATATAGAGAGAGAGAGAGAGAGAGAGAGAGAGAGAGAGAGAGAGAGAGAGAGAGGGGGAGAGTTNGTAAATAAAATAAAACCTATAATTTTAAGTTGTTGTAATCTATAGACTTGTGAAGTCTATATAGCGAGTTTCTCTTCTCTTTGAAAATGCAATAACAATTCTATTTGAGAGAGAGAAGTAAAAACGGATTTTTTTTTTTTTTTTGAAACTTGGGCTTATGTAATTGTATAGAGTTGGTGAAGTCAATTAGATCAATCGTTGTAGCCTAGCTAGAGGGGATACAGCCGTTTATGTATTTACACCAATAGGTTTACGAATGATATTGAATTTGAAAAGGAATTTTGGATAGTAAAGAATAAATTTAAAAATGTTTACTAGTAATAAAAGATATATAAGTAAAAAGTTTCAAAATTATTTTAATTAGGTTAAATTTTATTTATCCACTAAATTTTTTTAAAAAATATATATATATTTCTTTTAACCCGGTGATTAAATCCTGGCTTGTACGCACTGTTACCAATGGAAGAGAACGACGATTGTGTCCTACCCAAATTAAGAAAAAGAAAAAAAAAAAGAAAAAAAAAAAGATTACTAACGGAAATTATTAAAAATTGAAATTTGTTTCTCGATCGTCATTATCTCCATTATTGAACTAAACGGCGTCACATGCTTGACCAAGCTTGCTCGGCAGCAAGAATAGTCCACTTTCCAAGTGGAGTGTTAGACCCGAAACAGCAGCAGGAAAACTTAATTTCCTGCTGGAAAATAAATAAATAAACAAATCACGAAATAAGAACATCGATCCTGAAAATGTGTCAAAAAGATAACACCAGAAAATGATACATTATATTTGAGCTAGAAAATGATGTACTATATTAGAGCCCCCATTAGTTACACATTTTAATTTTTAATCTAAATTTTACATGATTAAATATTTTAATAATCACAGAGTGCTGTTTATATTCTATATTTATGTAATTTCTTTGCGAACAAAATATAGATTTTGTCGCAGCTTTATTAATTTACTTCATTTATGTTTAGTCCTCAGAAAATATATTATATATTCCTCCTCTTTTTTTAATTGTTTGCTTTTAGTTTGCTTCTTGATAGTGGACTTACTTGGTTGGCGAAGCCGACACCGACGCCGAGGAGGATGCGGCCGATGATGAGCATGGCGATGTCCTGCGCTGCGCCGTTGAGGGCGGCGCCGATGAGGAAGATGAAACCTCCGCCGAGCATGGACCATTTGCGGCCGAACATCCGTGTCACCGACGACGCGAAGAAGGAGGCGATCAACGCCGCCAGGTACAGCGACGACGTGAACGCCGTCAGCAGCTGGCTGTCGAACTTGCAGTACTGGTTCGTGCTCTCGTCCTGCTTCTTCCGGTACACCGACGGAAAGAACTTCTCCAGGAAGGGATCCATCCCCGTCACGCCCCCTGCAGATTAAAACACCGATTTTATATTATCCAAAATGCATGTGAGAGAAAAAAAAAAAAGAAAAAGAAAAAAAAAGCAAAATAGACGATTCTCTGTACTATAATTTGCCAAGTTATCAAAATATCAAAAGGCTATTTATTTTTTTATATTTAGCTTAAATATTTGGACTTGTCGATAAATATTTCAGTACGTAAAGATCAGGGATATATTCTGATCATATATATATAGGACATGCAAGATCCTATGTATATATATATATATATATAACACCGTTTTTTACTAGATAAAGTTGATCCATGAAGGCTGAAGCTTTTGGTTCGGTAAAAACCTAGGAGTACATCGAAGTACTATATTTATACTTCTCTAGTAGAGCATGAGCTTCATCAGCTGCACTAATTAATCCGGAGCTTAATTTTGAAGCTTTAGCCTTTATTTATTAATTAGTTGAGGTACGTAGCTGATCATGAATGATTACCGGAGATGCCAAGATCATAGCCGAAAATGAGGCCCCCCGTGGCGCCGACGACGCAAGTTAGGAAGACGTAGAGGGTTAGCGTCCCCGGATACTCCTTCCCCCCGGCCGCGCTCACTATCGCGCCTCCCGCCATCGCCGCTGCCGAGATCTGAGCTATACAAAAAGAGAAGAGAGAGAGAGAGAGAGAGAGAGAGAGAAAGAGTAGGGATGATTAATTTGGAGACGATGGAGAGAGAGTATCGATCGAACTTCTTATATATAGTACATGACAGAATTAAGGGCTTTTTTTTTTTTTTTCTTTTTTCTTTTTTCCTTTTCTTTTCCTCCTAGCGTGAGAGCGACATGCATATATAGAGAAAAATAGCGGGTAACAAAAATTAAGATGAGAAAATCAAGCGTTCGGAGATCATATTTCATTTTTTTTATTTCTTTCTCATGCAGATCGACATGCGATGTGTGAACACTCCTATTTTTCTGGGTCTTCTTCTGTGGCTCGAGAATACTATTCTTCTTGTACTTATCTGACTTCCCATTTCCCCCGGATTACAACAGCCGTGTAAACCAGGAAACGAACGCCTGAATTATTACACTTTACTTCAGTACTGTTTATTATTTTTATTTTCTATATTATATACAGTTCCATTATATACAGTTCCTTTCTCCTTCCAACTTCCAATTAAGCGACTATTCAAATATTCTTTCCTTGTCAACCTTTGGCACTATATATATTTATTTATTTCCGTTTCCTTTTCAATCTGTATTAGCTTTTTTGATTTCTTTAAAGGATATCGCTTATAAATTATCTTTAATCTTCTAGTAAAAATATTATAAATTTGGGACAAAAACAAGCAATTCTAATGAGAAGGAGAAGTATTCGTTTCGTAGCAGAAAAAAAAGCCTCCAAGAAAAATTCATTGAAAGCTACCACATGAAATTATCTTCAATAATTACGCACTTTTTGGCTATTTCTAACTGTTTTCTTATTTTATCACATATGGATTAAAAAAAAAGAAAAAAGAAGAAGTGATATTTATAATTATCACTCTCTAAATATTAAAGTTATTAGTTCAGCTAATTAGTTGGCTAAGTTGAAGGGTGCACTGATGACAAAATTATTTCAAGGCCATAAGGCTCAATTTCATACAAATAAAGTAATTAATCAACAGAGCACTGATGTAGCCAAATATTTGACAACTGAGGTAAAATTTAAAATTTGTACTATCGCAATTAAGAACCTACAATTAATTAGCTTCTCAAGTCTAAAAATAAAATTCCTAACTTAAGAGCTTTTATCTCTGCAGAAACATGTAGAAAGCTGTTTACCGAATTTGTATAAAACACTTAATTAATACTATTTCTCAAACAACTTAAATTATGCTTCTCCAAAATTAACCTAGCTAAGCCAGGGCAAACATGCTCCTCGGCCATGATTTGCAGTGTCCAAATACGCAAGCTTCGATTAATGCTTAATTTGGAAACTCAAAACTGCTTTAGAATTTTCTTCCTCCAATAAAATAAAATAGTGGTGAACATCGCCACAAGAGATGCCAGCGGTATTTAATTATTTTTGAGCTTTCAAACTACTTACTAATTATTTTTGACTTCCCAAAATCATTTTGCTAGTGTGCTACCTATCTCTCTCTCTCTNTTTAGTCTACAAATCTAGTATAATAGATACAATGCAGGCTCAGTCGAATTGGTTTTTCCTTTGAAAATCTATAGTGACTCTCTCTCTCTCTCTCTCTCTCTCTCTCTCTCTCTCTATATATATATATATATATATATATATATATATATATCAATCAATCATTGATTACTAAACGGATTGAACGGTTGATTCCTTCGATGGTCAACAGTGGCCCGCAATTAATTAAGTACTTTGTGTGATACACATGTAGACTAATCTACTTACAATTAATCGCTTGTTATATATACAAAGTCACAAATATTAGGAGCTGGCCTGTGTGCTGTACACAAATATTTATAAAATTTTATTTTTAAAATAATAAATTAATTTAAGAAAACTTTTGATTTATAAAAAATAAAAAAAAATTAACTACCTTCAGAAATAATTTTTTAATGATCAAATTAATTACTTAACATTATGTATTAATTACATATTGCTATAGATTATATATAATGATTACATACCAAATCTCTCTTATAGTTTTATCTCTAAATAGTCGTTCAAAATTATTAAATAATAAATAGTAACATGGGGCAACAATTCAACGTGCCACTTGTGGTTTGTTCGTTTGTCCATAACTAATTTTAGGTTGAAAATAATTAATTAAACTAAAGTTCATGTGAAATTTTCTTTTTTTCAACCAGTTTGTTTAATAGAAAGTTTTTAATAACTCTGGAACTGTAATTATCCTACTTTTCTTATTTACTTTACTAAAATATTTCAATACCAGCACATAAGAAAAATGAAAAAGTTACATTAGTTATTTTCTTATTAGTTTTTGCATTTCTTTCGGTATATCTTAGAACCTCTTTTTCAACACAAGTAAAGTTATAACGGTCAGTTTTAATGCTTAAGCTTGGAAAGTCACATCTTCTAGTGATGTATTAATTAATTACTATATCTAATCTTAATGGTAACTTCATAGCAGATTTCTATATTAATATATATCATATTAATTTAATGCAACACATTATGGGTTTGAACCTACGTATGTCTAAGGTACTTTTCATAGGAACTGAGAGATGCTTGGTCTACCATGAAACAGTAGTTGTAATGTTAAAACATTACCTGTAACATATGAAAACTTGGAGTTGCGATGTCAACTTTGATCTAGGGGATCAAAGTGAGGATTGAGCTAGTTGGACATCATTCCCGAGTGATTTGTGATGCGTGTGAATGAAATCTCGAGATAAATAAGTGTTTCGGCGCAAATTGGGCGCGAAACGAAATATAAAGAGAATTTCGGATTTCCGACGCTAACTTTGATTAAAAGAATTAAAGTAAGGCGTAAGGATAAATTGTGGAATCTCCGAATCAATTGTGAAGTTTCGGAAAAGCCAAGGGTGTGTTTTCAAAGGGTTTTGAAGTGTTCAGTGCGAAGTGGTAGTGCAAAAAGGAGAAATTTCTGCCGCATAATGAAATTGGAGCTGATTCTATTGCTAATTCGGCTCCAATAATGTCAAAATGAAAAGAAATTGCTTCCAAATTAAATTGGTAGCTTATGAAGGTCCCTTGGTATATTTTGGAAGTGTTTGGGTGAAATCGGAGTGAAAACGGAAACTTTAGAATTTTCTGTAAAGAACGGGACTGAGAAAATTAGCAGAAAATGCACAGTGTCNAAAGAATCTCTGAGATGAATGCTTGTAATAGCATAGTTTGCACTTTATGTTTTCGATACATATGCAATCTACATACTTGCTACAGTTACTGTTTGGAACCTCTTGTATTGCATTGTTTAGATTGTTGACGCCTAGAACGTACAGGGGAGGCTCTGTCCGTTCGGCGGTCTGTCGACGAGCCCGAATCCGACCTAATAGGCGGAGCTCGGGGCGTGACATTACCATTCACAAATACCAACTTTTTCACCGACCAAAACTTAATGCTTAATTAATTCAACCATACTGAATAACACTGGCCAGCTGAGTACGGACGATTTGGATAAAGGAGAAGCCACCTAAAAATCGCCTCACTTTGCTGAATTCAAACTCAAAAAGGGATTTTTAACAGAAGAGTGCTCGCAAGGCTAGCACAAGCAAAAGAGAACAGATGCCCCCAATTATTATTCAAATGAAAAGATTGAAGGGTACATTAACTTAAATTAAGGACCAAAAAATACGGAAAAGAAAAGAAAAAAGAGAGACCCAGGCCACCAGTACAACAGAATTAGGTTATAGGGACACATCTTTGGAACATTTTTGTGTAAGTGTCCTATTTATGTCAAAATTTTAAAAAAAAACTTACAAAGGCCTAAATATGAAGCTTAATCCAACCAAAAATAAAATATTACTCTATTCAACCCACCTCACCTAGCCCATTCGGTCCGATTACAAACAGAAAAGAAAGAAAAAAAAAAAAAAACGATCACCATCTCCCCTTCTCCTCTCACTCAATTCACTGAAACCCTAAAGGAAGAGCCCTTCGTTCTTCTTCTCCTCCGCCACCGCAGCCAACGAGATAGAGTTCCAGCGGTTGCTAAATGCTTAAATAAGTGTTGGTAAATTAGTCCACCGAGCGGCACCAGTGTTGAAGGAGATCCCGGTAGCTCGGGAGTTTCTTGATGTCTTTATCGAATTAATTCCCGGCACGACCTCGATGTAGAAGGCCCCCTACCTTCGCTAAGTTAAAGGAGTTGAAAGTTCAGCTTGATGATCTTCTGGATAAGTGGTTCATTCGACCTAGTGTTTCTCCTTGGGGTGGGCCCGTCCTTTTCGTCAGGAAAAAGGACGGTAGTATGCGGCTGTGCATCGACTACCGGAAGCTTAATAAGGTCACAATGAAGAACAAGTATCCCCTACCACAGATCAACGACCTCTTTAACCAACTGCAAGGATCGTCGGTATTCTCAAAGATCAATCTACAGTCAGGTTATCACCAACTTAAGATAAAGGCAGAGGATGTGGCAAAGACCGCTTTTCGAACTCATTATGGTCATTACGAGTTCATGGTGATGCCGTTTGGGCTTACTAACGCCCCGGCCGCGTTCACGGATATGATGAACAGGGTCTTCCGGCCGTTTCTAGATCAGTTTGTCGTGGTCTTCATTGATGACATACTGATCTATTTGCGGAGCGACGTAGAGCATGAGGATCATCTCCGGCGAGTCCTCCAGGCGCATCGAGAGCACAGGCTTTATGCGAAGCTTAAGAAGTGCGATTTCTGGCTCCGCAAGGTGTCCGTCTTAGGTCACATCATAACGTGGTGGGGTATTGCAGTGGACCCGAAGAAAGCAGACTCAGTAGTTGACTGGCCCAAACCGACTACAGTGACCGAGGTCAGGAGCTTCCTTGGCTTGGCGGGTTACTATCGGCGGTTTGTCGAGGGCTTTTCAAAAATTGCTGCTCCGGTGAACAAGCTAACGAGGAAAGGTGAGAAGTTTTTGTGAACTCCGGAGTGCCAAAGGAGTTTCGAGGAACTTAAGGACAGGTTGACCCACGCCCCCATCTTGGAATTGTCGCGACCCAGTGAGGATTTCGTGGTCTATTGCGATGCCTCACGGATCGGGTTAGGGTGTGTTCTTATGCAGCAGGATCGGGTCATCGCCTATGCATCGCGTCAGCTGAAGGATTACGAGAGAAACTACCTGACTCATGATCTCGAGCTTGCAGCAGTGGTGTTCGCCCTTAAGTTATGGAGACACTATTTCTATGGGGCACACTGCGAGATGTTTTCAGACCACCAAAGCCTGAAGTATTTCTTCACTCAGAAAAAGTTGAACCTCAGGCAAAGGCGACGGCTCGAGCTCTTGAAGGACTACGATCTCTCTATTCAGTACTATCCGGGAAAAGCGAACGTGGTGGCAGACGCCTTGAGCCAGAAGCAGCCTTCAGCTGATCTGTTCTTCATGCTCACTGAGCAGGATCGCTTGATAGAGGAGTTTCGTCGGTTGGAGTTGGAGATTTTACCTACTGGGGCCACGGCCTAGCTGTTACTCTAGTTGTGCAGCCTACCTTGGCAGACCGAATTTTGCTTGGGCAGCAATCTGATCCGCATCTTCAGAAGATTCGGGCGGAGGTCGAGCAGGGCAAAGTAGTAGATTTCACAGTCCACTCCAACGAATCTCTTTGCTTTCGGGGCCGAAGGTGCGTGCCTGAGGATCCGAATTTGAGGAGAGCTAGACATCCTATCTGAGGCACATCGGTCCCCATGCGTTGTGCATCCCGGCGGAACCAAGATGTACTGCGACCTGAAGTAGCACTTTTGGTGGCCTGGTATGAAATTGGACATAGCTCAGCACGTGGCTCAGTGCCTGGTTTGTCAGCAAGTGAAGGCTGAGCACCAACGACCTTCCGGAAAGCTGAACCACTTCCGGTCCCTATGTGGAAGTAGGAGCAGATTACCATGGATTTTGTCACGGGTTTGCCTCGATCACAGTGAAGCCACGATGCGATCTGGGTCATTATGGATCGATTGACGAAGTCGGCCCACTTTCTTCCAGTGCACACGACTTGGTCGCGTGAGCGTTTGGCACAGCATTATCTCGGTAAGATAGTCAGGCTTCATGGGGTACCAGTGTCGATCATCTCAGATAGGGACACACGCTTCGTATCCTAGTTCTAGAGGAGCTTACAGCAAGCTCTAGGTATGAAGCTGAACTTCGGTACGGCTTTCCACCCACAAAGCGACGGTCAGTCCAAGCGTGTCATCCAGACGCTCGAGGACATGCTTCGCGCCTGTGTCTTGGACTACGATGAAGGATGATTTAAGTTCTTACCGCTGATGGAATTCGCCTATAACAATAGTTATCAGGCGAGTATCGAGATGGCGCCATGCGAACTCTGTATGGGCGTCGATGTCGGTCCCCTCTCAGTTGGGACGATGTCGGAGAGCGCAAGTGATTGGGCCAGACTTATTGGAGGACACGGAAGCCAAGATTCGCATTGCGAGGGAACGGTTACTAGCCACGCAGAGTCAACATAAGAGCTATGCGGATTAGCGACGGCATGACTTGGAATTCCAGGTCGGCGAGCATGTGCTGCTCAAGGTGTCACCTTCCAGAAGGATCAAACGGTTCGGATTGCGGAATAAGCTTAGTCCGCGGTTTGTTGGACCTTTTGAGATCCTTGAGAGTGTGGGTTTGGTGGCGTATCGGTTGGCTCTTCCTCCAAGTCTCACTCGGGTGCATAATGTGTTTCACATGTCCATGCTCCGGAAGTACATCCCAGATCCGTCCCACATCATCAGTCCGACGGCTATCCAACTGCGGGAGAATCTGAGTTATGAGGAGGCTCCGTTGCGGATTCTGGCACGTAAGGTGAAGCTGCTGCGGAATCAAAGTATTCCGTATGCGAAGGTTCAGTAGGGGGACCACTACAACAAAACTGAGTTTTAGTGGCAATTATTTAGCGGTGATTATCAAACGGCCACTATTACTATTATTTTATTATCCCTTTAGCGGCAATTAATTTCAAATATATATCTTTAACCCACTAATATTTATATATTAAATAAATATAATAATCCTAACTTAACCTCAACCCTAACCGAACACACCGGATCGAACCACCCTGCGTCAATCACCTCAGCTCGCGCCCTTTCTCTATCGCGAGTGGATCATCCCCACCCCCGTGCACCCTACATCCCCCCCTTTCCCCCTCCCCCTCTCCCTCC
The DNA here is from genome assembly GCF_001540865.1 of Ananas comosus. Lineage (NCBI taxonomy): Eukaryota > Viridiplantae > Streptophyta > Magnoliopsida > Poales > Bromeliaceae > Ananas > Ananas comosus. The sequence continues at coordinate 6,992,811 of NC_033624.1, forward strand.
CCTCTCGATCCAAGCTGCGTCGCGGCATTCTCTAAGCTCGGATCCGGCGGAGGAGCTCTCGGCGGCGGAGGAGTGGCTGAGGAAGCTCTCGGCGGCGGCCTCTAAGGTTCCAGTGGAGCCGCGGCGACCAATCCTTTTCCGCACGATTCACTCCCCTCTTCCTCTGGTTCGATCTCTCACCAATCCTTTTCCGATTTCTTTCCACCCACCCTCTAATTCTCCAATATCTCTTTTTCTTGGTGATCGAAATCCGTATCTATTGAGCTCTTCAATCCACTTGTAGTTTGGTTTCTCCCGCAATCGTTCTGGTTATTGCCCTAATTTTGTAAAGGACTGCATAATGGCGGTGATTATAGCTTTTAATTTGGTTTTTGTTGGTATTGTGTCAAATCGATTATGCTATTTTACCTAAATGTGATTTGGTGGCAATACAATGTGATTGCATGTTTGAGTTGAAAGATGCAGTAGTTTTTGTAGTAGTAAGAATCAGTAGCATTCAATTTTTTTCTAGGATAAGAAAAGGAGTGTAATTTACAGAGGAAAGGAATCAAAGATGAAATTATGATGTTTGTGTATCAAAGTATAGTAGAATTAATGGTGAGATTTAATTTTCATCAACTGTAAGGTTTTTGGATGTATTCATCTCATTTTCGTCCTCTTTATGTTGATCTAGTTCAATCCTGTGATGTAAATTTTGATGTATTGTTGCGAGATTAATGTTCGAGTTTAATAAAAATTTGAGAAAATTGTGTTTGATCGTCTTGCTTATTGTAGATTTGAATAGGCGTGGATTTGTATGGATCTGGGAACGGATCCTTCTTGTTAACGAAATGCATTTTGAATCTTATCTCTTGTTGCTACAGATTAGGAATGATGTTATAGTAACTTCTACTAGGGTTCTAAATCATAGGTGTAAACACTAATTTATATTGTATAGGAGACGAGAGTAGGTAGATACAGAAAACGTTTGGGGAGAGATTACTACAGAGAAGTATAAAATTGTTGATGTGGTCTTATCTCATTTCATTTGTGATAAAATTGCTTTGAGGGATTTGGGAGGAACCCTCTTATAGTATATTCCGAGCTCGAGCTCAAGCTCGAGCTCCTTCACCTCTACTCATCCCCTCCTTCCTCATCCTCCGCATCCTCTCCAAGCTCCGATTCTCGACCCGGCGATCCCCATATCTCCCTTGCTATCACCCATGACCTACTCGACCCCGCGAGGACGATCCTCGACGATCCGATCCGAGCCCTCAGCAGTGCCGCTTCTCGATTCCTCTTCTCAATTCGATGCTCCGATCCATTGGTAAGAGTTCTCAATCTCAAATCATTAGTTTCGTACTCAAATCCTCAGTTATCTCAAATCATTAGTTGTAGGAATGATTTAGACGATTTAGATGTTTCATACTTTCTTATTCTTTATTTATTTGCAAATTTGGACTTATTCAAAATCAAATACGCTTAATTGCAAAATTTGACATGATTATAGGCCCTTACAATCAAGGGCATGGTTTAGATGTGTATCAATAGGATAACTATGTGCTCTGTTCTTTGGTGTTACCCCTGTTTCCAGTAGTATAATCAAGCTTTATGTTATCCTGCATCTATATTGCCTCTAGCAAATGGAATCCAGCATCTGCTTTGTTTGTCATATAGTGATAGCATTTTGAATTGGCTTCATATTAGATGTAGGATCTATAACGTCTCAATAGTCCCACACGATGGGAAAGGGATTTTGATTTGAAATATAGGAGACCTCGCACTCAAATAATAATAACCGTTCTATTTTCTTTTCCTAATTTATGTCTAGGGCTTCTATATAACAAGCTGAATAGTCCCACTAATTGTAGATGCGTGCCTTGTGTGACTGTGATTAACAGATGTTGTTGGTTGTGCTTAGACATACTTTTCATGACGAGTAACAATTGAGTCGCATAGATATTGCCATTTTATTATATGCTGTGAAACCACACGATCTTTTCCATCCCTCAATTGAATGTGTCCTTTTGCATCAATGAAGTAACCATTATTGGACGCTGATGTAGTTTTTTTTTTTCCGTAATTGTCTTTTCCAAGGTTGTTGTTGAGAAATTTTCAAGGACTAATCTTCCAGAGACGGAGAAGAGAAAGTATGTCGCTACTTAGACTTTGCAATACAGCAGTAATCGGCTTCCTTTTTGTTTTCTTTTTTTTTTTTGTTCTCCTTGTGTCGTTGCTGCTTTCATATAGTCGTTCTTCATTATTTTATTAAGACGGAATCGTTATGTCCCTTGTGATTATCTTTTGTTAACATTTGCATGCCTGAAAATGAGTTAGAACAGTAGTAGATCTCTCAAAATGTTATTTGTCATGCAAAATTGCAGATGTTTCTGAACCTTCTATCGGAATTATTGCAGGATTTCAATACTATGTCTGACAGATTTTAAAAGTATATCTTGATGCTTTTGAATTGGAATCTGCTGAGAATGCATTCCCTTACTGATGCTAATAATATTGTAACTTATAAGTCTAACATAGAAACTTCAATAAATATTGTTATAATTTTGCTAGGCACACTGGTACATGCCCTTGTGTATTATCCCTTTTGTGCATGATGTAGTTCTTCCTCTTATCTCTTGGTTTGTAACTTTCCAAACTTGTTTCTTTTCCTACTGCAGTCTGTGTATATAAAACATAAGCTGCATACTGGTTCTTAACAACTATCCGAGTGCTCATTGCAACTGACTGTCACCTAGGTTATATGGAGAAAGATGAAATACGTAGGTTGACTCATTCGAGGCGTTAAAAGAAATTTGCTCCATAGCTGAACAAAAGCAGGTATAAGTAACTTCGCCTTTGACCTTTTATTATATGCTTTGATAAGTGAAAGTGATTATATCATGTATGTTTGCATATGTTTCATCTTATTTTCATGTTGCTACATATAGCAGTGCACTTTTACATTATGTTGATGGTATCTTTCTTGTTAAGGATGCATTTTTGATACTTATATCTGATCTTTTTCGTTTTTATGCCACTCTCTCTCTGGTTTCCCTTTTCTGTTATAATAAAAATTGAGGCAGACCTTTTCCAGCTGATTGCTAAACGTAATAAGCTTTTCTTATTTCCATTTTTGGAAACTTATTTCTTATATGGTTTGAATTGATTTGCACTGATTTTGGTACCGTGAAGCTCTGAATTGCTGATTAATGTGTAGATGGTTAAAGCAAGTACTTGGTATCTCCCTCAGTGCAGGTTCATCTCCTCCATTGCATTTTCTATGTTTAATCCCTTCCTTTTAGCAATCTTCATTAAGCCAATCTTCTCTTTCTTCTCTCCTTTTTTACATCTATTTTTTTGTTCATTCTTCTATGTTTTTCTTCCTTTCTTTTGATATACATTAGGGAACCAAAATTCAAACTTTTATACGGGCCCAATCTAGATCAAAGTCCAAGTCCAATCAGAATTGGATCATATGTACTTCAACTGGCAGAATCCCAGCCCAAAATAAAATTCAACCCAAAGCTGAGTTGAATCAGATGGGCTGCACAAAAGCACTATATGGGCCCTAGTGTAGCCCAAGTCTAAAGCCAAATCCAACAAATTCTTATAGGGTTGTGGGCTTAGAGCTTAGGGTTTAGGGTATTTGGGTCGTATTATAAATGCTTTGGCTACACCTATTGATGGGAGGGGAAATTTCATCTTCTGAATCTTGGTTAATGCCCTCTCAAACAAGGCTTATTGCTATTGATTCTATATTCGTAGATGAATAAATATGTATCATACTCTAGACTATATACGAATATGTATCCCGATCCTTCTCTATTAATTATTGGTTTACACACCATTTGCCTTTCCGCCAGCGGCTTATGTAGTGGTCAGCCAAAGCCTCACGACATCTAGTAGTCTTGCCTCGACTTGATACCCTAGCATCTAAATAGGGACTCTCCGTAATTTACTTGTGGTTGGATAATGAAGGAGCATATATGAGCATGAATCTTCTTACTATACTAAAAAAAAGATGTGGGTTATGTTGCTTTAACTTTGTTCTTTTATATCTTGATACATTTTCTTTTGAGTGGCTTTTCTACCTTTGTTTAATGATCTTAATTTTTTTTTTTTTTGTTTAATGCATTTCGTAGTGCAGATACCAATTTTCACTTTGTTGGGTGGCAAATTTTTACTGAACTCTTAATTCGACTTAGGTCGCACTGTCTATATATTTTATTAGGTAACTTCAAAATTTTTTGAATCAAGTCTAGATTTAGCCTATGGCCTGAAATCTTTTTCGCTGTTCTCATGTTCATTTTCAGATGTGCTTGTCTACTTAATTTAAATGCTATTGTTACAAAATGAAAAGAAAAACTAGACCAAATCAGTACAACCTAACTTTTATTTCAGAAATTTGATATGATGATTTTTATTTGGTAATTTCGGACACTGATTTTATGACTTCTTTTTGGTTAATCCAGAACAGCTGGAGCTGCAGAAATTGAAGTAGGAAGCAAGAGTTTCAACATGCGGTGTTTGTTATTTTTTGGCTATATTTTGAACAAATATTTTTTGTTAGAACTTATGTTCGAAATTTAATTTGAATACTGAGATTGTAATTTGAGAGTTGAGACCATTTATTATACAAATTATTAATGCTTTTTGGTTATTACTATTTTTTAATATTTCAATTCATTGTAGTATTTAGTTGTGAATTAAGTATTTTAATATTAATTGTAATTGCCGCTATAAGCTTTATTTATCAATTATTTAGTATGTTTTTTGTGGCAATTATAATTAATTATAGCGGCATTTATAATAGTTGTTATTGTATAGTATTTAGAGGTATTTATAATAGTTGTTATTGCATACTATTTAGCGGCATTTATAATAGTTGTTATTGTATAATATTTAGCGGCATTTTTTTGGATTTTTACCAATCGCCGGAATAAATGCCCGCTAAAACTTTTAGCGACCTTACCAATAGCGGCAATTATCATAATTGTCACGGAATCATTTAGCGGCAATTGTAATTGCCGCTAATTTAAAAAATAATCGCCGCTAAAACTTAATTTTGTTATAGCACGAGGAACATGAGGCTATCAGGGAGCTTGATCTGTTATGCGAGCGTGTTATCCTCAGTTGTTTAGGGGAGCTGAGTGATTAGGTTTCAAGGTCGAAACTTCTTGTAAGGAGGGGGTGATGTAATACATGAGAATTTAAATTTGAAATTTAAATTTTGAATTTGAATTTTTTATGTATATACATGCATATATATAGATATTATATAAATAGTATATATATATATATATATAGGTGTTTGGTTGAGGAAGCTGAGAGGGAATGGTTTCATTGTAAATTGGTGACCGATTTACGTGAAACAAAATCACAGGTTTGAAGGACTGGCAATGCCGAAAGTGCTTGTGCAATCCGTTCGTAAATCCGATAAACCGATCGTCCGAAATCGCACGTTGTTCGAGGGTGGGTCGATATTGCATTTTGGATCTTTTCGCGATAGACATCCTAATAGTCCCGCATCGGATGAGAATGGGGTCTGGGTTTATAAGAGGGCTCCACCCTAATAATAATAACCGGATTTAAGCATTTTGGGCTGGTGGTTTGGGCCCAACGAGTTATTATTGCCAGTGGGTTGGGTCGTTACATTTGGTATCAGAGCCAGATTCACCAGCCGGAAGTGTTGAGATGAGTCTTGGCTGAGTCAGGGTCGGAATAACAAACTAAGCTAGGGTTGGTGATTGACAAGCTAAGTCAGAGTCGGAATGACAAAGCCTAGCGAAATAAGTCTCACATCGCCTAGTGATCTTGGACTGTGTGTGTTTAGAGCTGACAAGGACGTCAGGACCTAAACCGGAGAATAAGGACATCAAGGCCTAAACGGGGGGGTCTGTGACATCCCAATAGTCCTATATTGGATGGGAATGGGGTTGTCATTGAGTTGATAAGAGGACTCCACCCTAATAATAATAATTGGGTTTAAGCATTTTGGGCTGGTGGTTTGGACACAACGAGTTATTATTGCTAGTGAGTTGGGTCGTTACAAACTTATTAAATATTGCAACACAGTTTATGTTAGTGCAAATTAATCTTAAATAGTATCTTTTTTGCTTTCTTTCTCTTTCTTCTTTATTTCCTTTATCTTCTTCTTTTTCTTCTTGCACGTTATTAATATTATTGTTGTTTCCACATTATAAAGAAGTGAAATATGGTCAAATAGTGCGCAACCCTTTGCGCCACCGCTGCACCGATGCCTCCGAATCTTCCTCCACCAGAGATCCTCCGCCGCCGTAGCTGCCAAGGGAGTCGACAGTAGACAGGCCCCAGATGAACCCTCGGTGTGCAGCGGTGTGCTGCTATTATCCTTGCCCGGTGGCAGACCTCCTAGTGACCGCCATGGAGAGGCTCTTTGCGGAGCTATGCCCTTGTGCAATGAGGCAAGGGCATGAAGGAGAAGGGCAAGGGCATCAAGGCTCGAGGCTCGATGCGGACAGCGATGTTGACGTAGGCAAGGTAGGCAGAGAGGGGCGTAGCGATGTCAAGGTAGTGGAGGAGAAGAGAAACTAAGCAAGAACAGAGAAATGAACAAAGAGAAACAAGAGAGATATTTTAGTTACTCTTTAAAAAATCCAACCTAAATATGCAAATTTAAAAAGACAGCTCGATTTTACAAAATCACACAAACAATAGAATTTTTATGCAAAAAAGCCAATAATAAAATATGCAAGCACCAGCTTATAAACAACCAATGCTTCACTTTCAACTACACTAGTTTAGGGCCCATGCTTCGCAACAGATCAACATCGGCAACCTAAATCTCAGTTTGATTTTCGATTTAAAATTTAAATTTAAATTTTGATTTTATAGCTGAATTTTAAACTATCATTCAGATTTAAAACTTAAAATTGATGAATTTCAAATAAACAACTTTCAGACTTAGATTTTAAATATTATTTTTAACTTTTAAATATCAAATATCAAATTTAAAATTTTAGGTTTCAAATATTAGATTTTATATTTTAACTTTTAAAATTAAAATTTTGAATATAAAATGTAAAATTTAAAATTCAAGAACTGAAATTTGAAGTTTAAAAATATAAAATTGTAAAATTTAGTTTTAGTAATTAAGATAAAATATAAATTTTTTAAATTTTAAGTTTTAAATTTTAAATTTCAAATTGCAATATTTTAAAAATTAAATTATAAATTGGATTTAAAAATTTTAAATATTAAATTTTGGATATTTTAAAATTTAGTTTTAGTAATTAAGATAAAATATAAAATTTTTAAATTTTAAGTTTTAACTTTTAAATTTCAAATTCAATATTTTAAATATTAATTATAAATTGAATTAAAAAATTCAAATATTAAATTCAAATATTAAAATTAATTTTTAAATTTTAAAAGTTAAAGTTTAAAACTTCAACGTTTAATTTTAAATTAAATTTATTTTTAATAATAAAAAATTTAAATATTTAAATATTTATATTAAATTTAAATTTAATTGAATGTAAAGTTTTCAAACTTAAATTTAAAAATTTTACATTTAAATTTACACTGAGAGAGGAGAGAGGAAAAGAGAGAGAAGAGGGCGACAGACAGAGCTAGAGAAAGACGTGAGAAAGAGATGGAAGGGGCGCCCTCGAGCCGTCCACCCGCCGCGCCTGCCTCGGGCGCGCTTGTCACACGCGACGGCGGAAAGAGGAAAGAGAGAGAAGAGAGAGAGGAGAGGGGTTCGTGGACGGCATCGAGACCGCACCGCCGTTAGCGTGGGGGGAGAGGGACGAGAGAGAGAAGATAAGAATAGAAAAAGAGAGAGCAAGGATGGACGCACGGGTCGAGCAGCCACCCGCGCCAGCGCCAGCCCCGGCCGCCCGACACCCACTCGCCGCGCAACCCGTGCCCACCGCCCGCATCCGCGGGTGCCCCCGCTCGTGGGGAGAGACGGAGAGAGAGAGAGAGAGAGAGAGAGAGAGAGAGAGAGGGGGGCACCCGGTCGAGCCGCCCACCCGCGCCGCGCTAGCCCCGCGCACCCGAACCCACCTCGCGTCGCAACCCGGGCCGCCCGCGCCCCCTAGAGCCGCCTGCTCACCCTGCCATGTCCCCGGGGCCTGCGCCCAGCGCCCGCTCGCCCCCCTCGCGCGCCAGCGCCCGCCCATGCTGCCACTGCACACGACCCACGGCCGGCGCCCGCTCGCACCCAGGCCCGCCCGTGCTACCACATGCGCGCGACCTGCGCCCGGCGCCCGCTCGCGCCTCTCGCGACCCGCGCTCCTCCCGCGCTCGCGAAGGGATCGAAGGAGAGGGACGCTGAAAAGGCGACACGTGGCCACAGTAGAACTCTCGATTCATTATATCTATAAATATCGCCAAACAGGCTAAACTCAAATGTACCATCTACATATCCAACTACATGTATATCTAATTATGTGGTCATTACATTAAACAAAATGGCTCCCAAGCCTAAAAGCACAACAGTAACGAGGAAACCATATTTTAGACAATCAAGCATACAATGTTTTAAGCAGAATAAACTATTCTGTAACTCAAAACCAAGCAGTATATTCAAAGATAACAATAGGAGAGACAAGATTCATTCCATAAGACATGCTTAGCAAGCAATACTGTATCATCCATCCATCTCCAGAATGCTGAATTCTAACTTTTGAGTTGCATTAAATAACATAGAATGTACAAAGATATTTCACTCTCACACCTTCCGTCGAACTTTGTATCTCGAGGTGCTTAATAGAGAAAACAGCAAGAGAACAAAAAGGTAAAGCAAAAGATATACATGAGCTGAGAAAATGGAAATACGAGCAACCAGGAACCAAAGCATTATGCTCTCTATATCCTTATTTTCTCCAGAGATTGCCTGAAAACTTTAGGATTTTTCATGGCTCAGTGGAGAAGAGCCATGAAGATCAAAATAGGCCCACCATGGGTAGCATAGGATTTATCATGGCTCAATGGAGAAGAGCCATCAAGATCAAAATAGGCCCACCATGGGTAGCATAGGATTTTTCATGGCTCAATGGAGAAGAGCCATCAAGATCAAAATAGGCCCACCATGGGTAGCCATGGGTCTTCCTACATATTTGCACAAGTACCTTTGAGAAGTTGGTATCTGCATGCATATCCTAGAAAACCATTATTTGTTTGCATTTATACACCTGTCAGAATTAAATGTGCCAAAGTCATTTCCGATAGATGTGCCTAGCAGGTTTGAGCGCAAATAATTAAGCCTTTCAGCATGCATGCAAATACCAACTTTGCAGAGGTACGTGCAAAATTTCACATATTTGCAGGTTTAAATATGCAAAAACCCAAAGCCATAATGAGATGATACAGTAAAGGAAAGGATTCTCTCACTTTGAGCTCCTTTTAAGCCACCATCTTTTGCGAGTTTTCTCATGATTGCCGAGTTTTTGAAGCGCCGCCTTTGTCTCCCTTAACCGAACTTTATAGTCCTTCTTCCATGCAGTGAACCGGACTTTCAATCTCCGTAGCTCCTCATCAGGGTTTACGTTCACATCAGATTGACCTGATTTCGCTGCTATTAATTGACCCGCATCGCTCTCAAAGGCCTGCTTTTTCTGCTCTAGTTCCCTCACAAGGTGGCCAACTGCCATATGAGGCCCATTGGGCCCATTAGAATTTCCTACTATTTGGGCCTCGGAAGCACTGGCTTGTTTGGGAAGTGCTTCGGCAGAAGGTATGGCAGTCTTAGAGAGAATTGCAGGATCAGACTCAAAATGGAGGCGGATTGGAGAGGAATTGAGCACTACTGGATGGATGGCTATTTCATCAGAGGGAAAGCTCTTTTTGGCAGAAGCAAGGCTCAGCTGAAAGAAAAATTGAACGGGAAACAGGGTCAAGTTAATGCACTCCATTTATGATTGTACAAAATGATCAAGTGAGAACTATAGGTAAGACAAGAATTTAAGTGCCCATCAGATATCAGCACGATACAACTTCCGTACCAATAGCAAAGTTCAATACCCCCTTTGTTCTTTAAATTGATAACTAATTTTCTCAATAAAGTTTAAAAGATTTTAAAAATATATATATATAATAAGCAATTATAATATTTTGTTGCTACCGACCGTCCCTAGAGTAAGTGGCAAAGGGCTTAGTGGTTGGTACCCGAGGTCCCAAGTTCGAATCCTAGTTGATTCACATTTCCAACTAAGTTTATTTTTTAATGAAATAAACGAAGCAGGTAGCGTGCTACCTATCTCTCAAAAAAATATATATTTTGTTGCTAAAAAAATTAAATATTTCATACTATTATGTGTCGGTATGCATGTATTTTTTTGTGACCGGCATGTATTGGCACGGTGCGATACGCAGTGCCGTACCATGCCGGTAAATTTTCGGCACGACCCCGTGTCACGGCACTTAAATCCTTGAGATAAAATTTCAAATGTCTGTTTTTCTTAGAAGAAACTGGTAGAGTTATCAATGGAAATCATTTCCTTAGAAAGTGAAAGGAGCTTTGGTTTTAAATAAAATTAGCACAAGAAACCAATATATTGAGAGTTTATTACACTTTTAGCCCTTGAAATTAGGGCTGGATAAAAATTTACTCTATTCAAATCATGCATCAATATAGTTCAGTTACTCTCTGTTGTTGAAACCAAAGAGAGATAGCCAACCTCCCAAATAAACATCCAACATAGCCTATGGGGGTGAACCTGTATCTAACCCCTGCATGTGAAAGTCAACTTCTCACGTGAGGGACATTCCACTGTCAACTTTGCCGGAAAATTAAAATTAGAACATCACTCATGTAAGACGCGTGAGTTTATTATGTGGAACGTATACACAAGCATACCCTCTTAGGTCATGTAGGATGTTCATACTGCCTCTTTGGTGCCATCTCCCTCCAGTTTCAAAGGTGGGGATACACAAGCATACCCTCTTAGAAAATAGTTTTACGTATTTTAGGGAAAGCATACAACTTTGTTTCCAGATTTTTCTTCAACAAATGGAAAATGAAAATTGAAAACACCTTTCTTCCCTCAATCTCTCTTACACACTGCAAATTCTTTTCCTTCAAAGTTCAAACAAAACAAATGCTAATAAACATAAATTTTTTTTCTCTACAGAAATTTCATTTTCCTTGAAAACTATTTTCAATAGTTCCACACACAATCAAACACCCCCTTACCCACAGACCCTTTATTTCAAGATTTTAAAAGTGTCGGGTCTAACTTGGCACCCGACCTAAACTCCAACGAGCAAACATCTAATAAAATCTAGGATACTAATAGAGGACTGTTGATAAAATAAGAAACGAACAAACTAGTCCCAGGCAGAAGTTTCATATAGAAAACATAACATAAAAACTCTCTATTGAGTTAGGAGCATCAAGTTCAACAACCATTATAGTAATAAGGCAGTGTTTGGTTTTAAAAAAAAATGTTATATTGGGGATAAAGGGTAATATCCCCAGAAAGAATTTTATTTCAAGCTACTATTTCCACTTTACTCTCCATAGTGAGGATAAAAGATTGACATTGCAAGTTTACCCATTCCCATGGAATTTCTATCCAGGGGATGGTGATATCTTTTTTGTTGATAAATTCTAAATGAGGATAATACCATTGTGTTTGACGGGGTAAAGGGGATATTTCTCACCATCCCCATTCTCTGCTCTAACCAAACACTGCCTAAAAGAATAAAAACTAACAGCCACTGCAAATAAGGATTTAAAATCATAGGGAAATAGAAACATTTCTTTATAGAACTAGGTGATTCTGACTTCAAAGGAATAGCTGGAAACGAAAAAGAATTGAAGTAGAAGTTTACCTGCAAAGAATTGAGCTGATTCTGCCATGTCTCTTCCATGGACTTCATCTTTCCCTCATACTCCGACCACCTCCTCTCGTACTGTTGAAGCTGCTGCTTTAAAGAAGCATTCTCCTCTTCCTTTTCTCGCAGTGCGAGTTCTGCTTTCAAGACTCGCCTCTCAAGTTCAGCAATAACCGAAGAAGCCTCATCATTGTTTTCCTGTCACATTGTGTTGCTTATTATATTAACGTTATCCAGCAATCAAGAAACTAGAATTTCAGTTTGAATTCAAAAGATACTTCAGGCTTTCAAATATTAAACAGTACGGATTTTACATCTAAAACTCTCGAGATTATTTTTTCATATATATGCCCCTGTAAAATCTGAATTCATATATATATATATATATATATATATATATAGAAATACAACATGCAAGAGCATATAGAGTAAAACTCTATATTGTGACTTCCTGTTTTTGGTCGACTTTATAATNTATATATATATATATATATATATATATATATATATATAGAACTAGGCCGGAATACTATTACTAGCACAAAGTCATTGGTGATATTAGTTTTTTAGCCCTTGGATTAAGAAATATGCGATTAGGATGATTTGGGCCCCCTAGGGTTTAGTGGGTGGTTGGTTGAATAATATAATCTAACGGGTAAAAATAATCAAAGGGTTAAATCTAACGGTAGAAAACTCGATAGCACCAAGTCCTTGGTGCTATTGATAGTATCCCAGCCGAACTTTATATATATATATATATATATATATATATATATATATACATACATATATGTATATACATATATATATATATACATATATATATATATATATATAGATNACACATATGTGTATATATACATTATATGTATACATTACATATATATATATATATACACACATATGCATATGTATATGTATATGTATATGTATATGTATATGTATATATGTATACATATATATATACATATACATATACATATGTGTATACATATATACATATATGTATACATATATATATATAATAATGTGTGTATACATATATACATATATATATATACATACATGTATGTGTATATATGTATATGTATATATGTATATGTATATATATGTATACATATATGTATACATTTATACATGTATATATATATGTATATATGTGTGTGTGTGTGTGTGTGTGTGTGTGTGTGTGTGTGTGTGTGTGTGTTTGTCGGTCAGACTTGGTTTTCCCTACAAAAGGCACATAGCTTAAATAGGAGAGTCATCCACCTCATGAAGGGTAAATTGGTGTTTTGTTAGAAAATTGAAGATGTGTATTATTGTAAATACGAGGGTATTTATCTATCAGAAATCATGGTTTTGAAGGGTACATATGAAAGTTCAAATTCCGCAGGGATATATATGTAAATTCCGCAGGGATAACTGAAAATATCTCTAAATATCACTAAACAGATGATCAGATTTCAATAGGTGTTTATTGCAAAATTAGTTTGTCATTTAATTAGTAGCTACAGACTGCTGATTAAGTCCTTCTTCGTCTGACTTTTGGAAAAGCTTCTCTACAAGAAGTGGAATCAGGCATTTGAAAACCAAAGTCTAGAGCTTTTTTTCTTTTCTTTTTTTTTTTACCAGAAAGCTATAATAAGCTTTCAGAATTTCAAAATAGATGCTCCAACATGAAGATTTAATGCATTAGCAGTAGTTGCCAGGAGATTTGAGAAGATGCTTTTGTAATGCTTTAGCAGAAGTTGCTACGAGATTTGATAAGATGCTTTTTGACCAACTTTTCCATCAACTCCAATTTTGTGACTTCAGCTTGTTGTTGAAGTTTAAAAACCTACAAAAGTAACCTTCATGACCCTCTACAAGAAGATTCTTTAACCAAATAAAAATCTGTGCGCTGCAAAAGTACTCAAAGTAAAAGCATACTATTTATGCAAATGAAACATCCAACTAATTAGAAAAATTCAATCACCACATAATAAAAATGGATTATTAACCAGCCCTGATTTTTTTGAGGCCCAATATCACTGATTACTCATTTAGTCAAAATCATAACAAATACATATAAGGCAATATATCCAAGATAACACTGTCCAAATGAACCCTAACAGTTTATTGAAAACTTGACCAATTTATAATTCTTAGACATTGAAAGAAGTTGTCATATATAACTCCAAGAGGACAGAGCATTATTTAAATCTCAGTTGCCAATTCAATCCAAACTCCAAGGTGGGTGAGTGCTATTTCTTTTGGACGATATCACAACTGTTGTAAAATATATCAGAAGCAAAGAAAATGTTATGCTATGCCTACAAACAAACTCTACATCGTTTTACAAACTCACATATATGGCCGTATTTGATCGATAGGAAGGCATCAATCATGAAGTGTTAGTTGCGAATTACAAGGCCGATAGTGACATCCAACCATTAAAGTTCATATCTGTAAACTGTTGTGTTGTAGACTTTGTTTGTAAGCATAGCATTTTTCCAAACATAATTTTATACCCAAGTTACATGGAGTATCGTTCAATCTTCATGGTCTAACAAACAGAGCATCTTAATTCATCAAGCTTAGGACCAAAATAATTGGCTTTAGAAAAGGAGAGATAGAAAAGAGTAAAAAAACCAACGCATAAATAGATCTTCTACGAAAGCAGTGAACCAAAATGGCATATTACCTTCTTTAGGGTTCTTTTCTCTGATCTATCTAATTCCATCATATTAGCATCTGCAGATTCTTCCATCATATCCACCTGAGCTATCCCATTGTTTCCAAAATTCCCGTTTCCAAACCCCACCTCCCGACCTTCCCTTGAGTCCTGCCCCTCTATCTTCCTTTCCCCATTGAGGAATTCCGCCGAACAGCCGTCGGGCAAACCGTTCTCAAGCTTAAATCCGACGGGGAGAGACCTTCTGGCAGAGGGCAATCGCCCTCGCGAAGTGGGCCGGGCCGGCAATGCCGGAGGGACGTCCTTCGGCTGCTCATCCCTTTGCCTAATTGTGTCCAGCATCACCTCCAAAGAGCTTTTCACCGCCGCAGGAGCCATATTCGCTGCCGACATTAACATGCCGCACCGCAAATCCCCAATTCCCAAATCCAACGATTTCGAACCCTAAATCTCCCCTCAATTTCCTGCCCAAAGGCCTCCAAACCACAAATATTCGCCACTTCCCGCGGGAAGAACCGATTTTGAAGAGGAAATCAACAATCCCAGCAGTTTCTCGCAGGAAAACGAACAAAATCAACAGGGTTTCGAGGCCATACCCATATAATCCACGGAATTAAGCGTCCAACACGCAAAGTGGCCGACCCAAAGCTGCGATCTTTACAAAAGATGGCAGGGAAAAAGCGAGTGGTTTGCGAGGAGGGGAACTGGACAACGGAGGTCGAAATCACGAACCCTAACCCTAAAATTTCGCCGCGAGCCGGAGATGTGGGGAACAAAGACGCTTCTCCCCCTCTGAGGAGGAAAATTTTTTTTAGGGTTCGTTCCACCTGATATTCAAATTTCCGCCACGGGACCCCGTGTTCGTCCTTTTTCCTTAATTTATTAGTATTTATTATTATCCTATTAGACCAGTTATTCGTTTATCTTCTCTTTCTAAATGAAAAGGCCCCCGTAGCTGAGCGAAATTACAATTGTGCGGAAGAGTCAGGTAAAAAGTGCGGAGGCCCCCCTCAACTATTGGGTATTTTGAAGTGGCCTCTTTAACGCTAATTAATTCTTTGTTATTGATAGCATCTTACCTTGATTATTAATAATTATTCTAGTCCTCAACTATTGGGTACAGTGAAATGTCCATTTTTCCCTTTTATAATATAAAATAACTTAATTGTTTAAATTAAAATTTTTATTGAATTTAATAATATAAGCCATAAATTATTAATTATTCTAGTCTAATTTGCTAAAAAAAAATTTTAATTATTAGATTTTAATAGAATCACCAACAAATTTAATAAAAGTTCTACTTTAATTATCTAAAATAATTAATTTAATCTAGAAAAATAGAAGTTAAGCCAGTGTCAACGGAAAAAAATATAGCCAATAGCTAGCCTAGAGGGCATCCATTATACATCCCATACATTTTAAATTGGAGCAATTTAATTTTTTTGAGTTTCTCACATATTAAACTTTAGTTTCCAGTTGTTAAAATGGTAAATTACACTTTTGGTTCTCAAACCAAAACATGGGCCGCTCAACAATTTATTTAGTCTCTAAAACTTTAATACATTATAATTTCTTATCTAAAGTATAATATATCCTTGTTTAAAATATCAATTATTCATGAAAATAGTTATGTTAAAAAGAAAATAACTTATTTATTTCAGTTTACTTAAAAGCCATGAGGAAGTTGGAATTAAAATAAATAAAATATAAGGACTGAAGTGTAATATCTTGATAACATGGGAACTTGTATTATTTCCATCTGAAAAATACTCATGTACACCCCTCCCATTAGGAGTTTATAAAAATCTCTCGCACGTCAGTTGTTCGTTCGTAGGAGGGAGGGCATTTTCGTTAAAATGCGCGGGGTCGAGGTTATTTAGTTGTGAGCCATTACAAAGTTCAGTTCGAGCCGTTGTGTGCGAGCGGCTGCAACGTACCATCGCAGTTGCGACACGCGTCGAACGCGCAGGCGTTTTGTACGCAAGCGTGCGTGCGTGTTACACTAGAACTTTGGCCAAACAACGAACGAACTCGGCCCCCGCGCGACCAAATTGCCATACCATATTAACCCACCCTCCCCTCCCCTCCCCTCCCCTCATGTGACTGTGAGTAGGACTATGTTTGAACCTTATTTTAGTTTTCTCTGTCTCTCTTCTCTCTCTCTCACCATTTTTACGTTATAAACTATTTCTAATATTTCTAGAGTTAAAATCTGTTAATTAAATGAAATAAACGAAACGGATAGCATGCTATCTATCTCTCAAAAAAAAAAAAAATATCTGTTAATTAACTCTTTTATCTCTATAAAATTATTATTTTGCCCTTTTAAATATACCCTTCCACCATCACCGACTTTCTTATTTGTCCTTAAAATCAGGAGCATAAAAAGTATTTTGACTTTTGGTCTTTTCAAATATACCCTTCTACCGCCACTAATATTTCTTATTTGCCCTTAAGTTAAAGGCAAAATTGTTATTTTAATTTGTTTTAACTGTGGTAGATATTTAACTCACGAGTTAACTTAACAGAAATAACTTCGGAAATATTTTGCAATAATGGTGGAACATATGAGGGGTATTTTAAAAAGAGAAAATAAATAGGGATAAATCGGGGTATATAGATAATTATCCCTATAATAAAACGTGTACCCAAACAAACATGTCCCAATCTCTTATTACATTTGCGTGAAACTGAGACATTATTGCTATCTCAAAGTAACACTGTTATTATGAGCAATCATTGTTGTTGTTGTTGTTGTTGTTGTTGTTGTTGCTGTACATGATATGTGGGGTGTTGGTTAGTTGGCCCAACATTCCTACTGCATGGAAAGATTAGTACAATGAAGACTTTTTTTCTTGTTTAGTTTGACAAAAATTGCTGACACATGAGAAGATTTAGTGTTGACATGTCCAATGTGAATTCATCACATGTTATAATTTTTATATAAATTAATAGCTATGTTCACGAAAGAAATTTGATTGCAAAATTTAGTAAACATTAACGGCTCGATTGCAAAAATTAGAAATTTAGATATCAGTTTAAAAATAGAATAAAGCTTGAAGACTGATAATACAATTAATCATTTTGTATTTAATAGTATATATGATGGTGTTACAACTGTCTACATGCCTTTTACTAGAACATTTTTCTAATTTCTTATATATTAACTGTAAATTTTCATGTCTAGTTCTTTGTAAAATAACCTATGAGTAAAATGAATGAATACATCGACTCACTCATTTTATTTAAAAGATCGACCATATGCGTATTTTCTAAGTGATCAAAATCTTGGAGCCTATTTTGGTACACAAGATTTAAAATTTTCACAAAACATTAGTTTCTTAGAAATGTCCTAGAGTACCTAGAATATTTTATTTTTTTTTTCAGTGTTTTGTTTTAATATGAAAAATAGTTGAGTATATGGACAAACTTACTGTAATATGCTTATGGATGCAAATAAATTAGTGTTGGTGGAGCTCGTGCCCCGATCCATCCCGAATGGGACGGTAAGTGGAAATAAAAAATATAGAAAAATATAACTAGCTTCGAACCCGTCCCGATCCACCAAATAAATGCAGTGGAAGGTAGAAAACTCTTTTCTTCCTTCAATATGCGCTCCAATCCGTCAAAAATTTGTTAAAAATCCGGTCCCGCCCCAATCCACCCCAAACGGAGCGGTAATTGAGAGCCAAAAATGAAATAAAAAATAACCTGTCTCGAATCTGCTTCGCCTCGATAAGAAATGGAGTGGAAGATAGAGGACACTCCCGCTCCCTCCCGCTCCGTGATCCATCTCGTTTGCATCCCTAAATATATATGCTTATCAATAGAGATTGATATTATACACTATCGTGTACCAAAAATTATGATAGATACCAGATTTAAATGTAGTATTTGGTCTACTAAAATCAAACTCTTATAAGAGAGAACAGATTACCAAATGAGAAGGTGGATTTTGAATTTTTCACATTCTTTGTAGGATTAGAAGTTATTTTAAGAATTAAAAATTTATGCCACATCAGATTATTGTAAGAATTAACCAAACGTGAAACTTCTTATTTTTTAACCCATTCTTTCAAAATATCTTTTGAACTTTCATGTGCATATAAACAAAATTGTACCTTACAGTAAAGTTGTACGGAATATGGAAAGATTTTACGTAGGAATTATTCTTAAATTTTAAACCCACAATTTTTTTATTTTGTTTTTTTAGAGAGGGAGAAAACCTAATAGTTGGCGTATTTCTTTTGTCGTTTTTATAATAGCCATAGTTTAGAATTGGGCCTTTTTTGCAAATAGCCCCTTCACAAAATTTTATTTTAAAATTGGCCCTGTTAAAAATTTATTTGCAAAAATGGCCCTGCCCCTGCCACACAAGCCCCACGTCAGCGCCACGCGGGCGGGGCAGGAATTTAAGTTGAACACGGTGAATGGTTCACCGTGTCCAATATGATATTGTATTGGACACGGTGAACCATTCACCGCGTTCAATACTAATACAGCTTTAGCCAAAAAATGACTAAGTCCTAGGTAGTTGTGTTAGACACGGTAAATCCAATACAAATATCCCCACTTAGTCAAAAATTGGTTAAGCCAAGTTAAATGGTTCACCGTGTCCAATATGATATTTGTATTTGACACGGTGAACCATTCACCGTGTTTAACTTAAACTCCTGCCCCGCCCGCGTGGCGCTGACGTGGCGCTTGCGTGGCAGGGGCAGAGCCATTTTTGCAAATAAATTTTTGACAGAGCCAATTTTAAAATAAAATTTTATCAGGAGCTATTTGTAAAAAAAGCTCTTTAGAATTATACCAATATTAGTTTGCGTGGACAGTGTCAGATGATAAAAATTACAAGGTACACTATAAAATGTTCAATTGGCTTGGACGCTTGTTTGATAAAAATGCTGTAGACGCCACTCGCTAAAGGTTTACTTTTTTACAAGTGTAATCATGATAGCGGCATGCTCCGACACTTTTCCCATAATAATTTAAGAATATGTTTTCTAAAGAAAAAATTTGTGGAGACAACTTCAACAATAGGCTCAACTATAGATTATTATGATTTTTTTTTTTTTTTTGGTTTGAGGTTCTCTCAATCTTTTTAATTTGTAGAATTGACTGATTTAGCTAAATAAATTAAAAATTTTTTCGAATTAATTAATAATTTAAGCAAATCTAATATGTTGGTGTATATATTAAAAAAAATAGAGGTCAGTTATAAAATAATATAAAAAGTATCAACGAGTCGATAAGTCGAACCACGGAAATCTCACTCTCTTTAAGAAAATTCAAGTTCTCTGCGATTGACAAAACTTTTAAACCGATGCAACAGAATAATGATTTGTCCAATACAACGGCTCGACCTTCGTCGTATAGTTTTACCAACTTTGTACAAGTGAACGAGCCAAAAACTCCATCAAATGAAACAACTTTCTTTAGCCGCTCTCTCTCTCTCAAATAGAATAGAATTTTCTTTTTATTTTTCTTTGTTGTACTTTTTGTTGGATTTTATCCAATAATAAATTTTGATGATAACAAATAAATTTTAGATTTAATTTGTCATTTAGCAATTTTAGGTTGTATTTAAATTTAAAGTGGCTCAAACTAAACCGGAATTGATCAAAGATAACCATTCAATCAAATTGTTTAAATTGACCTAGACAAAATCAAATTGTACCAAATTGGATGCAAATACCGCAACAGTAAGTTGGAGGACTTCTTTACAATTTATTGGATTTGAGCAGGTCAACCTAGTCTAGTTAACCAATTCATTGTTTGGGTTTGATTTGAGCTTAACGTCAAATTACTCATTATTTTTAATATGGTATGAAAAAGATTTG
The DNA here is from genome assembly GCF_001540865.1 of Ananas comosus. Lineage (NCBI taxonomy): Eukaryota > Viridiplantae > Streptophyta > Magnoliopsida > Poales > Bromeliaceae > Ananas > Ananas comosus. Next base: position 7,013,130 of record NC_033624.1, read on the forward strand.
ATATATGGTATAAATTCAAAAATAATTCTATTATGACATGAATTTAAAAAAATATAATATATGATATAAATCAGTTTTACCAGTATGGTATTATTTCAAAAGCTTTTACAAATATGAGATGAATTCAAAAAGTTTTACAGTTGTAATATTAATTTAAAAGGTTTTACAAATTCGATATAATTTCAAATGAACCTTTTAATATAGTAATATTTCAAATGTGTTTTGCAAATGTGGTATAAAATCAAATTTATTTTGAAATTAATTCAAATGCATTAGCAAGTACGGTTAAAATTCAAATTAAAATCAATTATAATTTAATCATACTTTTGTTCTATTTTTGAAATGATGGCTACAGTATTTAAAGAGGGGTTTAGATGTTGTTTGTGAGATAGCTTTAGAAAATTTTTTATTTTGTAATGGTGAGCTTTATTGAGAGGTAGTAAAAAAATTATGTGTGATTATAAGCGGCTTTCGTCTTACCCTATTTAAAAGGCCAAGTGATAGTGATCAAATCAGTACCTCAAGGAGAAGAATAAGCAGATTGGAGCAGGCGGAAGGCCAAATCAGAATAAATCATCTGTGTTTTTTGAGTTTGATTTTCTTTTCTTATTTGCTTGTGCAATTTTATCTTGATTTAATTTTACTTGAGTTTTAGTTGTCAACTAATTCACCCTTCCTCTTAGTTGTCATTTGATCCTTCACTTTTTTTCGTTGTTGTGTTGTATTCTTGTGTTGAAGAGAATAGAGAAGCACTCTACATATAAGCTTCGAAAATAGGAGTTATAAGCTAGAATTAAAACCCATAAGTTACATGACATTTAGTTAAAGCTTAGGAGCTTACCAAAGTATAGGTTAGATTTCATTTAGAGCAAAGGAAGTTATAGATATTAAAGAGAGGTAAAGTGAAGTAACTTGTATTTCTCCATAAATGCAGGAGTTATCAAAAATTAAATTTTCATATTTAATAATAAAAAATGTAACAACATAATATTTTAAAGTATTTTGTGATGAATAAAACTAGATTAATTAACTACAAGTAGCTAATTGAGGAGCTTTCTTCAATTTAATCCTTTCAAAATAAAAAGGTTGAGATTTAATCTCCTGAAAATTTTATTTACAAAACTTATTTTCTATTATATCATGTTCATTTATGAAGATAAAAATCATTTGTCTTTGTTTCGGTGAACTATATACTGCTTTTTACATAAACAACTATTTTTTTCCTTTTTCTTGATTATTTTGTGACATCTGTATGCATGATAAAGGAAAAGGAGAAGAAAAGTTAGGTAACTGATTCAAAAGATCCATAATTTAAATAAATTATGTACATTTTTACTTGAAAAAAATAACTTATTTCTCTTTTCATGTATGCATAATTTTACACGTGTGCATAATTTCGAGCAGCCGTATACACAATTAACAGAAATAAAAATAACTTTTCTCTCTTTTCTCTTAATGATTTCTTGATTATGTGCATAACTAAAAGATATCATCCTTTTATTTATACATAATTCGAAATCTTCCTATACAACAAAAATATAAATAATGTGAAACTTCAAATTGATGTCTCGATGCAGCTTAGTTATGTATTATTAATATGTTACTCACAACTTAGTTATACATAAATTTTTTTGACAAAAATAAAATTACCTAAAATTTCGAGTGGAGAATTCCTTATCTTTTAATTTACATATGTTATGTTATCTATATATATATTTATAGTTTTCCTCTTTAATAAGATATTGTCCGTACGTACAAGAAGGAGGTGGATCGTCGACGGTTTGTACACAATGAGAAAGCAATAAATCATTTACCACTTTAGATAGCTAGTTTTCCAAGTAAATTTTTAAAATTGAGAGATCTATTTCAAAATAGCTTGTCGATGATGCGGCAGTGTTTTATATACCAGTGGTAGCACATCATCTATGTTTCAATCTATCAAATTTCTCCCTTTGAGAGAAAGTATAGATTTTTTTTTTATTTTAGAAGAAATTATGATGAAACTAGTGTAGTGACCTGCACGATTGTGAGGACTGAAAATTTGACAGTGTAGCTAAATTCTTTGTTGACGATATTTTGTGTATAATTTAATTACATAAGCACTCGTCAAGTTTTAGGAGAAAACGAGCTAAGATGGAAAAGTTACACGATCATTACTAATCACTTAAAGTGAATAGTAACTACGATTTTTCGGAGAGGCCGATCAGTGGAGATGGCTTCTGGTGCGTATTGGACTCCGTTCATAGTGATCCAATAGCTCGTTTTCAATGATTTGATTATCTTGGACCCAATGGCACTGACGGATTTGGGTTCTGATACACGATTTTCGAGAAAATGGGATTTTATCGCAAAAGGAGGTTTTTGCATATTGGAGAAAGAATGGGTTTCGTCAGGAATATGTGGCCAAAACAGGCGAAACAAATTCGTGGGTTTGATGCCCCAGTCATGCTGAACGCGCTGACATGATCTGATCGAAAATTCGACGAACGGATCTCCTGATGTCACGCATTGATCGAGGAGGGGTCATTAATGGCAAAATGATAATTTCGCGATAAGCCCTACATTTTATGTACCGTTTTGCGTGAAATCGATTGTGGGGGTGTGTTCACGCGTTTTACTCACGCTGTGAGGGACTCAGTTTAAAATATGGAGTTTTAGAGGACTTTGCGCAAAATGAGCTTCTTATATATATAGCTTTTAGGTTTGCACCATAGAAACCCTAATTTCAGCTTAGCTGACCTAGCCACCTCCTTTCTCCTCCCTCACCCTCGTGCGCCGTGCTTCCCGGCCATCTCCAGCCTAGCTCCGGCTGGCCAGCCACCTCCTCGGCCATTATCTCTCTCTTCCTCTCTCATTGCCACCATTTCCACCTTCCTCTCTTCCTCCCGGTTGGAGATGAAGCACTGGGTTGTCGGCCACCTCTGCTTGTCGCCGACGTCATCCCAAGCCCAGCCGACACTTCCCCGGCTGCGCGCCCACGCCGTGCGCTCTAGCTACACTTGCGGCCTGTAGGGAGTGGCAGGAGCTCGTGCATAGCAAGAGCGTGCGCTAGATCTCCCCCGTGCGTCCCGAGGGTTGCTGTAATACACTGAACTTCGGCAAACTGCGAATTTGAGGGTTGGAATAGTGAGTGGAACTCTTCTACAACTTTTGAAGGCTTGTTGAGAGGCTTCTGCAAATTATTGGGGGCAAACAGATATCTGAAAATGGAAAAGTGCATTGCAAATGCTTGACTCAAATGCAATGCTCTGAATTGGGTCAATTGCGAAGTTCGAGTAAGGAGAATGACATTCGGAACCTTCCTACATGTTCTAAAGGGTTTAAAGATGTTTATGAATGAGTTTGAGAGTGATCGGGATGTGGGAAGCAAGAATGTGCATTGCTCCTGCGAAATTGGCCATTTTGTATTGGTGTACCGGTACATGCATGATGCTGTACCAGTACAGCAAGCAGAGGGGCAGTAGTTGCGTGGCAGTAGGGAGTTTTTGGTCTTTTCACACCTCATACCCATCCTTATCTCCCCCAGCACGACTCCTGGAGCTTGGTGGAGTATACTAGAGCCCTGAGAACAGGGTTTGCACCTCTCTCACTTCCTCTCTCTAGGGTTTCTCTTTCGCCAAGTAAAAGCCGCCGATTCGCGCCGATTTCGCGTTCCGCTCGATGTTCGCTGGTTTGGAGCCTCAAGGGAAGTCCTTGGAACGTAGGGAGAAGAATTCTTATTGCTTTTCTATGGTCCTAGCTATAGAGGAAGTTGAGTTGCAGCTTTTGAAAGGTATATTGCTCAAGACTTCTCTAAATTGAAGTTTAATATCGGATTTCGGGTTCTTCCGATTTCTTTGCTCCCAGATGAATTAGAAGGAGTTTCCAGCAGTAAAGAAGAGTTATTTGGCTGAGGTTTATCCACTCTAGTTCAGGAAAAAGTTGCTCTAAAGCTTGATAAAGGTAATTAGTGATTTTGAATCAATTTTGGGACTATACGCGTGTTAAATGTGTAAATTGACGCAGTTTGGAATTACTTCTTCGCAGCAGGTTTTCCAAACCACTTTGAACTAAATTGGTGACTTTGGGAACTGGTTTGGAAGGTGTTTAAGCCAGGGGTAAGTAGAAATTTCCGTTAGAAAATTGATTTCGCAAGTTTCCGGCTAAATTAACTAGTATACGAGGATTTTAATGCCGTTTTGGTGCTGTTTGCAGCAAGAGTGCAACCGACCTTTGGATTATCTTCGGTTGACATTGGAGAGCCTTTCTACGTTGAACTTGAGGTACTAAAACGAACCAAAACAGGGATTTAAGTTACGACATTACACTAAGTGAAAATTGTGCCGATTTCAGACATTTTGATCCTAATTTTAACGCGGTTTTGATACTTGATTTCAGCAGGTTCGAGAACCAATTGAGCTGAGTTTTGGGACTCCTTTAGGCTGAATTGAGCTTAGTAATAGGTGGGTCAGACCTTTCCGAAAAGGGTGAATTCCCTCTATGCCATCTTGGACATATGGAATCGGAATCGTTACATAGTTATATGAATCTAAGTTGTTTGATTGAATTTGGGCATGTTTAATTATGCATTTTCATAATGGATCTAATGGAAACTCCTATGTAGTTGGAATAGTATTATTTGGTTCTATTAGACAGCAAGAGAATGACGTACTTGAAGGAAACTTATGCAAGTTTACATGTAGTATGCATGGGATTGGAACTAGTAGTTCATAGAAGAGCTATGATATAAGTAAATGGAAACATATATGAGTGTCTTCGATGGTGTATAACCCCGGTTTGTGCTGACGGGCTGTAAAACCCCGAAAATCACATGACGGGCTGTAAAACTCCGAAAATCACATAAAATAATGTGATTTTATTTAGTCGCAGGAGATTTTATGCAATTGTATATTTTGTAGTTACTGTTGGCAGCGTGTGCGAGCAGCGTGTGACCTCTGGACTAGTTGTCCAAGGCCCCAGACCTTTTCAGAAATCGAAAGTTGATTTTCGGTGCGTTTTTCGACAAAATCCGCCGACGAAACGCGATTTCAATTCTAAATTCTTCCGACGGCTCACGGTTAATTTGTGTTGTCGCTGAGCCTTGTTGGTTGGTCATTCGTGTCGTTTCGAGGGTTCAGAAACGACGAGTGAGCGACGGTGGGTTCCGGTGTCGAATTTGACACTTCGGGGAACTTGGATAGGAACGATTATCCAACGATAATCGTTTCAATGTGAAGAGGTGTGTTTGCTGTCAAGTCACACGAATAGTTGTGTTTAGTGGCAGCGGGTGACTCGTAGCACGAGTCGGTGAGTTTCGGGACAGTTCGTGGGTCCCAGCGGAGTCCCGGTGCGATTTTCGAAACTTCCGGCATTTTACGGCAATCGGTTTGGGGAATCGATTCCCGTTGGTTTATTTGTTGGAATTGCGAGTTAGTGGTTCGTGTTTGTGGGTTAGATGCTAACCCGAAATCGGAAAGCCAGTACCGTATTCGTACAGGTAGGTACTTCGACCTGAAGTAGGTAAAGTGGTGCACGCCCGGTGACATTCCCTTCACTCTTTCCTTATTGTTTATCTTATATGTTATATATTGAGCCTAGTACCTATACCATATCTCTTTATTGCTCTACTTAGTTGGTTGCATACCTAGTATCATGTTTTAGAAGTAGAGCGGTTTCGTGATTATTTGTGAGATTTATGACATAATCGGTCAGTGCGTTGCATTTGGTATTGTGACCTAGTCGGTCAGTGTGGTGTATCTGGTATTGTGACCTATTTGGTCGGTTCTTGTATCTCGTATCTGTGACCTATTCGGTCAGTTTACTGCATTGTTATCGTGACCTACTTGGTCGGTTGGACTATTTGATGACCTATACGGTCGGTATACCCTGAGGGGTAGGGTTGTCGGCTAGTGGCTGATGGCTAGTTATGGATTATACCGATGCATGACATGACATTCTTGTGACCTATTGTTGGTTCTTGTGCATATATGTTAGTTGACCTGAGTGGTCGGTACTTATATACTTTGGGAAGGATGTTGAGTTGTTCCATCCTAATTGACCTGAGTGGTCGGTACTTGTATTATTTACGGTTCGATGACCTATACGGTCGACATACCCTGAGGGGTAGGATTGTTGGCTAGTTGCGGACGTTTGGCTATTAAGCATATCAGCATCGATCGCCACTACTCATACGCATTTCACGAACAACAGCGGTCTGATCCACCGCAAAAGGGTGTTCTTTTTCGAAAAAGTGGTTGGAAGTGCCAACCCGTGAGGCCGGGTACTTTATGTGAGGGTTATATACTTTCAGACCCGGGTGCTTATGCGAGGGTCTGAAACCTTTTAGACCCTAGTGCTTATGCGAGGGTCATTTACAGATTAGAGCAGTTGTGGCACAGGCCTGAGGTGTGCAAACCAATATAGCAGTTTCAGATTGGGTATTTTGGACTTGTCGTGCGGTTGATGCATTCATACAGTAGCGGTAGTTATGCATTTATACATCTCGTTTATGTATTTATTATTGCTACTGTATTACACTTATCCATACCTTTGTTTATTCTCCTTGACTGGTGCGTACCCCTCGCCCTCGTCTGCTTGCGGTACTTACTGAGAGAGGAGACATGTGTATATATATATTCTCACCCCCACCCCCCATTACAGGTGATGTCACGGGTCCTAGTGGGACGGTTCGTGAGGAGCATACTTAGTGATCGGTAGAGCTACCGTCCCGTTTTTTGTTAAACTCTTAAACTCAGTTTCTTTTAAATAAATGACTTAGACAGTAATTATGGTTCAGTGGTTCATTACATTTGGATTCATTTGGCTTTATGAATGTAATAAAGGATTTATGATTCTTGCAAAAATAAAATAGTTTTCTACCCCTCGTGGTTGCGAGTTTTAAAAGGAAAAGGTTTTCGTGTGGTAAACGATTTTTAAAAGAATTTTCTGGTTTTTCCTGGATGTTAGTATTTCAAAACGAGTTTCCGGGCAGAAAATATTTTTAAACTGATAGATGTGGAGTTATGAAAATTTATGATGAAATAACTATTGATGTGAATGGTGTATGAATATGTGGATGTTCATATTTGGTGGTTGTATCTTGTTTTGTGTATCTTGTACATGTGTGACGCCGTGCAAATACAGAAAAGATTCTGTCTGTGTGAACAGTGGACTCTCTATATTTGTGGCGGATCTTGCATACCCTGGGGGTCAGGATTTTCGTACATGCTACGATTTTCGCACAAACTCGTGTCACAGTCAGGAGTAGTGGCGGTGTACATATACGGACATTGAGTGGCTGGGTGACGTTTACCAGGTATAGCCACTTCTGTCAGGTGGGGTGTTGAAGGGCCAGTGATTATTTAGGCCTAGACGATTGTCTTAATTACCGGCGCCCAGGCCACTATCCTTACTTAGGGCACGAGAGCTGTTGCGAGCGTCTCCACGGAGACGACACTAAGGTTTGATACGGTCGCGACTTCAGTGGGTCTACTAGGGTGTAGCCCAAGGTTTGGAAAGCGGCCGTTTAGGCGACAACAACGTTGGTGTTACTTTCTCAGATTTTTGATAGGGTTATGATGCCTATCTCTCCTTCTCGATTGCTGGTGGAATTGTCGGTGCGGGTCTTTTGACCTTTAACTAGCACGTACGTCAGACTGACGTGTACTAGAACCGAGTAGACATAGTTTTGTTGTCAAGTTTCTATTGATGCATACATCATATGCGGTTTTATTAACACCTAAATTGGTGTATTGTGAGTTAGTCTGTGGTTTATGGTAGGATTCGTCTTGACTCGAGATACTCCAGGGTATTGTCGAAGTTCTCGAAGTTTTGGGTATAGTGCAGTTGTGGTGCGAAAATCGGTTAGAGAAATTATTTTCTAAAGCCTCAGTTTGTACGGTTCGCAGCTTAGTGTCGCTAACAGCTTCTGGATGTTGAAAGCTGTGGAACTCCCAGTGAGTCGGTTCAAGGTCGATCTGCTTTCGAATGTCGATTTGCAAAGTCAATGTTTCAACGATTTTTGGTTGTGAACTTTTAGTTCAATAAAGAGGTATCAGGTGGCTTGATACTTTGATGTGTCGTGCTTCCAACTTGTTGTTGGTAGTGGATCTTCGAGTATTTCGCTTTTCTTTTGATAAGTACATTGGCTGCAGACAATGTACTATCGGAAGTTCAGACGGAATACCCTTCCCCGTTTAGGACTTTTGGATTGGGTCGGTGTTTTCTCTTGCAAGACAATCTCTATAGATGGTCTTGTGAGAAAACTTGAGTATTGGTCATCTCTGACCACATTGTGAGCCTTAGGTTATTCCCCGGCAGGTTTTGCGCAGTTGATTATCGTCACTACTGATAGTTTTGACTCTGGTTCGAGTCTGGGTGCTCGTTAGTTCAATAGTTGTGCCTTCCGTAGCTAAAAGGTTTGTTTGGTTAGTAGTCTCGGCCTTTTGTCGGGAGGTTCAGAATCACGGTTGCTGAGTGGCTTGAGCCTGGTTGTTCACTTCGGTTGTCACGGTATGTGATAGTGTATAAGGTTTGCGTCTCGACTTATCGTGCAAACCTTGGAATGGTATGTTTGTTCGGTTGTTTGGTGACAGGTGCACCTGGGTCTCAATGAGACAGGTATTTGGTGTTGCTGGGAACATCGATCGCTAGGGTCCTTTTTAGGACGGCAGCGACAGGGTCTCGTAGAGACAGGTATTGGGCATCACTGATGGTTATTATTGCAATTGCGATTGGCAATCCTGTGCTTCAAGTGATAGACTTGCATGAAGCATATGTTAGTTTGATTGTACCGGATTAAGTTTTTGAAGAGACAAAATTGTCGAGCTCAATTGGTAATGTTAGCCTTGGACCTTTTCGCAAGGTAGAAGGTGCGGTCTTGGACCTAGGATTGTCGAATGCCGCAGATGGTTTTTCGATGATAGGGGTTTGACTTCGGTTGTTAATGTTTTAAACTGGTGGGAGATTGTGATCTCTAAGGTGAGTGTTATTGACTCAGGTTTTAAGACAACGATATGCCTTCGCTCGGGGTGAGCCGGTTGATGTTGTTGGCTAGTCGGAGTGTGTCGTATTGACCTACTAAAATATACTCTAGACTTGTGGCGTTGTCCCGTGACTTTTCTACATGAACTTTCGACGAAGTTGAGTCGGCTACTGCTACGCGTACCAAGGTTGAATAGACCTAGAGTTTCTGAGTAGTGAATTGTTATCTCAGATTTGGCAGATTTGGAATCGGATAATCCTGCTCGCGGAATTGTTTTGTCCGTAGGTTATAGGATGGTGTTGATCCCGGTGGGTCTTGGTCCATAGAGTTTTGGGCTGGTATGTTTTCCCTCGTCTCATCTGAGTGGAACCGCAGTCTTATTCTCCCCTACATCAGAGATTGATCTTTCCAGATTCAAGACTAGAAATTTGAATTGGAAGTAGCATCAATACTCGAAGGATAAACCACAATAGCGGTTTGGTATCCGAAATTGATTATGGTAGGTGCGTAGTCAAGTTTCGGGGACGAAACTTCTTTTAATAGGGGATAATGTCAAGACTAAAACTTTGACAGTGTAGCTAAACTCTTTGTTGACGATATTTTTGTGTATAATTTAATTACATAAGCACTTGTCAAGTTTCAGGAGAAAACGAGTTAGGATGAAAAAGTTATGCGATCATTACTAATCACTTAAAGTGAATAGTAACTCCGATTTTTTGGAGAGGCCGATCAGTGGAGATGGCTTCTGGTGTGTATTGGACTCCGTTCATAGTGATCCAATAACTCGTTTTCAATGGTTCAATTATCCTGGACCCAATGGCACTAACTGTCACACCTCAAGACCGCTACCAATTTGGTCTGGTTCGGGCGCGTCGAACAGACGCCGTACGGACAGCACCTCCCCTGTCCGCCCAAGGCTAAGCATCAAGATTGTGTACAACAAGTGCCCAGGAAAAACAACTTGAAATACATACACAATCAACAACAATAGCGAGAGCACAACCAGTGCTAAACAAATAAAAGCAAGTGTCATTAGGATAAACAAGTGAACAAAAGAGAGATTTCTAACTATTACATCACATTTGATTACCATTTATTCTTCCAAAATACAAACATAAAGGTTTACAATTCTCCAAAATACCTCACCACCTATACATCATCTACACTCATGTACATAGGTAGCTCTAATACAAAAGGAGGTCTCTACAACCACTAGGGCGCTATGCCCTTACCACGATCCTCACCGGGGGTGCTCGAACTCGGCCCTGCAACAAAGTGGGGTGAGAACTATTGTCCATAGTTCCCAGTGGGTTCGGCCGCTAACTCCGCCGATCTCCCCACTAGGTCTAAGCAGGCATAGGCAGATAGATAGATAGATAGATAGATAGATAGATAGGCAGGTATAGAAGCAACAATGGCATAGTAAAAAGGTATACAAGTAATCTACCATGCCTCAATCCGCTATAATGAATGCATGCACTACATAGTAAAAGACTAGCTATCATGCTACTATGTTCAACAACAATGCTATTCATTAAATCACCCAATCACTCGGCTAGTCCGAAGGCTCGCCCTCAACTCACGTCTCAATCCCATAGGTGAGGAGTCCCAAGCCGCTCGACTCACCCGAGATCACCTGCGGACAGCTAGCTACTGCCCTATCATATGACTAAACCTTTGGAGTGCACGGCTTGTGTGGAGCGACCACAACAAGCATATAACAAGCTACGCGAGCGCGATCCAATCCTCGTCAACTGAGGATACCCTAACAACTAGGGTTATCATTATCATGGAATCACTGTATTTCTACACTCATTATCCTAGTGTTCCAACTACACTAAGGTTTCCATATGCCACTCGTTCTTGTGTTCAACATTAACTAGATGCCACTTGTTATCAGTTAAGTGTTTTCAATACAATAATTACACATTCACTAGGTTTTCATTCACCTAGGGTCCAATCCACATTTATCATCTCATTATAGGGTTCTAGGTCATTATGTCTCTATCTCATGCATACTAGGTTCAAGTGTTAAGCAAGCAACATTGCGCTACCACTAGCATGCAAGAACATATAAGAACCATCTAATTAAGCACCCTATAATGCGATAGCTCAATATGCAACTTGATCAATCATAGCACTTAGACATAGGGAGCAGTCCAATTGCTTTGGGATGGCACCACCCACCTCTCGGCGATGCTGCGACTCGTGGAACGGAACTCAGCAACTCTAGGATGTCGCTTCGGCCCTCCAAGTAGAAACGAAGGTTACGACCGCCCCTTTTCGCCGATAACTCTTCACCGACTGGACGAATCGTCGAACCGTCCTCGCCAACGCTATTAAACACCTAGCAATTAGGTTTACAACCAACCAAATGAGATCAAACTCATCGATTTCTCAAAACCCCAAATTGGAGCCCTAGGTTTAAGCCTATGCAAGAATTCACCATTCTAGCTCTAGATTCAAGCATAAAACACCTATATCATCCCCTAGGGTCAACCTAAAACCAATTTTAGAGTAAAAGGATCTAAACCCTAGAAGATGCCATGAAAGGCTTAGAGCTTTACCTCAACACCTAGCTCCAAGCTTGAGAAAGAGGAGAAGAAGATGCTATTCTTGCTCCTAGCTTCAATCTCCACCAAGCCTCCTCTCCTTTTCCACCTTGAAGAGAGAGAAAGAGAGAGAGTGAGCTCTAGAGAGCGAGAGAGAAGCTATTTGGGTGAAATGGTAAAGAGTGGGGAAGAAGAGATGCCCTAGCACTCTTGTACACTCTCCACTAAGCCACATTTGCAAGAAACCCCCTCAACTATACCATCATGTGACAGCCCATTTTGGGGCTGTTCGGGCTACGGGGACTGGTCCCTCTAAGGGAGGACCGGTCCCCGAGGGCAGTTTACCCAGGTTGAGCATTAGCTCAGCCTCCACACGTGTACGGGAACCGATCCCCTCCCTGAGGGATCGGGGACTGAGGGACCGGTCCCCGAGAGCATAAAATCAGCAATTGTGCAGATTTTGCACAGGTTGCTCTCGCGGGTCCTCCACAATGCACCTTTTGCATTTCCATCGCATTCAGATTCTCCGAAGCATAGCCAATCGGCAATTTATCGATTCCAACCAAAGTTCAACTCTCGAAATTCGAGAATTCACTTCCTTACACTAACGGATTTGGGTTCTGATGCACGATTTTCGAGAAAAGGGGATTTTATCACAAAAAGAGATTTTTTCATATTGGAGAGGATATGGGTTTCGTCATGAATCTGTGGCCAAAACAGGCTAAACATATTCGTGGGTTCGATGCCCCAGTCGTGCTGCACGCGCTGACAGGATCTGATCGAAAATTCGACGAACGGATCTCCTTATGTCGCGCGTTGATCGAGGAGGGGTCATTAATGGCAAAATGGTAATTTTGCGATAAGCCCTACATTTTATATATTGTTTTGCGTGAAATCGATTGTGGGGGTGTGTTCACGCGCTTTACTCACGCTGTGAGGGACTCAGTTTAAAATATGGAGTTTTGGAGGACTTTTGCGCAAAATGAGCTCTTATATATATATAGCTTTTAGGGTTTGCACCATGGAAACCCTAATTTTAGCTTAGCTAACCTAGCCACCTCCTTTTTCCTCTCTTACCTACATGCGCCGCGCTTTCCGGCCACCTGCGGCCGAGCTCCGGCCGGCCAGCTACCTCCTCGGCCATTATCTCTCTCTCCCTCTCTCATTGCCACCATTTTCACCTTCCTCTCTCCCTCTTGGTTGGAGATGAAGCACTGGGTTGTCGGCCACCTCTGCTTGTCGCCGACGTCGTCCTAAGCCCAGTTGACACTTCCCCGGCCGTGCGCCCGCGCCGTGCGCTACCGCTACACTTGCGGCCTGCGGGGAGCGGCAGGAGCTCGTGCATGGCAAGAGCTTTCGCTGGATCTCCCTCGTGCATCCCGAGGGTTGCTCTACCCTTCTCTCGACTTTCTGGCACTCCCGCACCAGATCGGCATAGCCACCACCGCCGCGCGCCCAGGGTGCCACCGCGCCCAGGGTACCGCCGCGCGACCAGGGTGCCACCGCAGTCAAGCCGAGCACAGGCGGACAAAGCTCGGTTGCGCGCTATCGCCTCAGTCGCCTGGGGCTGCGCCTCTCTTCCCGATACCCTCGGGGGACCCCCGCCGCTGACCGGCGCCGCCCCGTGGCCGCCGTTGCCGGAGTTGAAGCCTGGGCTTCTTCCTCGGGTGCTTGCGGGCTAGGGCATCGTGGCCCGCAGCACCTGCCGCCTCCTATCGCCAGCCGACCCAAGCATCGGCTTCCTTTGGTCTACCACCCTCCCTTGGCTACCGCTGGCACTCCCACCGCCGGAGCCCCCTACCAGCCGGAATGGAGCCGAGTTGTCACGCCCCGGGACCGGCGGAGGCCCTCCCAGTAGCGTGCCCAAACCCGCCATATGTCTACACATATAAGGCGTCTACAATAAAAGCGGAAGTAGAAGCAAGAGATAGAACAAATAGGATAAATAACAACTAATGATATCAGAGCGAGTAAAGTTCTATCATCTAAACCAGAGTAAAAGAAACATAACTAGACAATAAAAGTAGCCACAAAGTAGTACAATGCTATCTCCTCAAAAGGAATGCAAAGATCCAAAAGAAGGGTGGTCTCTATACATATACGGGTACAACTCACAACCTCCCACAAAATAAAACCACGAGAGGTAGACCACCTATCAAATCGTCCTCGAAGGAAGCTAGCTCGAAGCAATTCCCTTCCCGCGGTCCCTAGCCTCTCCCTGCGTGGAAGGCTCTGAAAGAAAACATAAAACAGAGGGCGTGAGAACTATAATTTATAGTTCCCAGTGGGCAATTACTGACCTCAGCTCATCGCACCACTAGGCCCCAAAAGGAAAGGGGTAAGTTCAAGATAGTAATAACAATAAATAAATTGCAAATGTGAAAACATAATTAAAATTGTTAAATTACTACATTGTGTCAAATATGATGTACACCTATTTCATTATGAACAAGTACGTCCCAACATGACCACAAGTAATATTCATTATTTGCTTTATGAAATTATGAAGATCATGCTTTATCATGGCGACAATGTATATATGGATGCAATAAGCAACATCTCCTAGCATGCTACATATATGTATGTATATCCAAGTACCCCAAACTATGCTAGAAGTAAGTCCAAGTAATCCAACACTATTCTCTATGTGAGGAAGTGAATTCTCGAAATACGAGGATTTGACTTCATCCCGAAACGACCAAGGGTCGTGTTGGTGTACTTTGGAAAAAACCAAAGATATTAAAATNCCTATCGACTTGTTTCTTGTAGACGCCTTATATACTGCAGGTGTATGGCGGATCTGTGCACGTACCGGATATGCTTCCGCTAATTTCCGGGCGTGACAGATTATAGTGGTATCAGAGCCTAGGGTTGAGTCTTAGTAGACCTAGCAAACCTTAGGCTGGTTGGACTATAAGAATAAGCTCGTGAGAGACGAGGTCTAGTTGAGTTTGTTGTTAGCGAAAGTACTTTGATTGGGTAATTCATAAACTCCGAATGGTAGGAGTTTGATCGGAATGTGCAATTACTAACTTTGCAAAGGGTCATGTTGGCGGCCGACAACGTGACATCGGAAGTTAGTACGCGTTAAATTTCCTTACTTTCGCTTGACTAGTTGGTTTATATTTAAAGTAAAGGTTCAATAGTATAGGTTTTATTAATCTATATTTGTTTTGTGCTGCAGCTTAAAATGCCTGTGACTCGTTCGCAAGCCGCCGGGGCAGCTGAGGCGGCGAATGCGGAGGAAGTGGGGACCTCCGCTACTTCTGGAGCTAGTGGGATCCATGAGTTGCAGGATCAAGTCGCGAAGCTGACGGATTTGGTTGCTCAGCAGGCTCCGGCAGCTCGACAGCAGATGGATGCCGCGCACCGACAGGAAGACAGAATGAAGAGATTAGAGGATTTACTATTGCGGCAGACGACCGATAGAGAGATTCCTGATTCTATACCTCCAGTACCAAACAGGGATGCGACAGTGAGAGCACTGTCACCGGTACCGGACACACCCCCAGTAGCTCCGATGGCAGAGACCCGACAGGAGACAGTAGTACCACCACCAGTACCTGTAGCGGCATCAGGAACAGTGTTACCCGAGATGGTGGGGGCTGAGGAGCGAGAGCGGATGATGGAACGACTGAATGAATTTCGCCATTGCAACCCTCGTATCTTTGATGGGGAAAAAGCCGATCATTTGTTGGTTGAGAAATGGTTAATGTATATGGAAAAGTTATTTTATGATACTTTCGTTGAGGAGCGATACCGGGTCTGGTTCGCGACGCACCATCTTGACGGTGAGGCTTACAGGTGGTGGGTGGATATCCGTGAGGATCCCCGTGCTGATTTGTCCGCTATCACCTGGACAAGATTCAAGGAATTATTGTTGACTACCTATTTTCCGCAGAGTGTGAAGAGGTAGATAGAAAGGGATTTAAGGAATCTGAGGCAGGGGGACAGGACAGTAGCAGAGTATGAGCGAGAGTTTTCCCGATTGCTGCATTGTGTTCCTTTTGTAGTCAGAGATGATGAGGATAAGGCTCGGATTTTTGAGGCAGGTTTGCGGCCTACGATTTTCAGATTAGTCCAGGCGTCAAACCTATCGACGTATAGAGAGGTGGTAAACCGGGCCTTGATTGTGGAAAAAAGGGCCGAGATTATGAAAGAAAGAGATGTGGTGGATCGAAGTAAAGGAAAAAGGCCAGCAGCTGAGAGTAGTGATCAGCAACCCTTCAGGAGACCACCGAAGTATCCGAGGGGCCAGCCAGGCGAGTCGAGAGGTCGAGGTTCCTCAGCATCCCGTGGAGCACCCGAGCGCCGTCGGCAGCCACGTTGTGTCATTTGTGGTGTGCCTCACTTTCCACCACAGTGTCCACAACGTGGGGGCAGGTGCTTTCTTTGTGGTCAGGAGGGCCACTTTCGCTCTGAGTGCCCGAGAGGTTCTTCACCTGCACCCTCATCAGCATCAGCACGTGCATCTTCAGCTCCCAGTCAGGGGACCCCGTCAGCACCCTCGCAGTACAGACGACCACCGGGTCAGCGGCAGTATGAGAGTTCTCGACAGGGTTCGAGTGGGCGCATGTATGCCGCCCAGACTGAGGAGGCCGCGGCAGCGGAGGAGGTCGTAGCAGGTATCATTATGCTTTTTGATATTCGTGTTCGTGCATTATTTGATACTGGTGCTTCGCATTCTTTTATTGATCGGCAGTTCGCCGAGTTGCATAGCATTCAGGTAGTACCTACTTTGCATCCTGGACGAGTGATTGTACCTGACCATATCCTTGATGTTCGTGAGTTTTGCCCTCGCTGCCCAATTAGGGTAGGCTACTGGATTATGCCAGTGGATCTTTTGGCACTACACAAACTTGGAAAGTTTGATGTAGTATTGGGTATGGATTGGTTGACTCAGTATTATGCCACCATAGATTGCACGAACAGAACGGTGATCTTTAGGGAACCAGGCCAGCAGGAGTTTGTTTACAGGGGGTGTCGGAGTTCATTGTTCGCAATGACTATTAGTTCTTCGCGAGCACGACAGTTGATTCGGAGAAGTTGTGTAGCCTATTTGGCTAATATTTCTGTGAGTGATGGTGAAGCCATCAAGATTGATTATATTTCAGTTGTGCGGGAGTTCGGGGATGTGTTTCCAGCTGAGTTGTCGGGTATGCCACCTGATAGGAAAGTTGAGTTTGTGATTGATCTTGTCCCTGGGACAACTCCTATCTCGAAAGCACCCTATAGGATGGCACCCGCTGAGTTGAAAGAGCTGAAGGCACAGTTGCAGGATTTATTGGATAAGGGTTTCATTCGACCGAGTGTATCTCCTTGGGGAGCACCGGTGTTATTTGTTAAGAAAAATGATGGATCTCTTCGATTGTGTGTGGATTATCGAGAAATCAATAAAGTCACAATTAAGAACAAATATCCATTACCCCGAATTGATGATTTATTCGATCAGCTGCAAGGATCGAAAGTATATTCTAAGATTGATTTGCAGTCAGGTTATCATCAGCTTAAGATCAAGCCTGAAGAAGTTTTCAAGATCGCTTTTAGGACACGGTATGGGCATTATGAATTTACAGTGATGTCATTTGGATTGACAAATGCCCCAGCAGCCTTTATGGATTTAATGAACCGTGTCTTTAAGTCCTACTTGGACAGGTTTGTGGTCGTGTTTATTGACGACATCTTGATATATTCTCGAAGTGATGAGGAGTATGAAAGCCATGTAAGAGTGGTGTTACAAGTACTTTGAGAAAAGAAATTGTTTGCAAAACTAAAGAAATGCGAATTTTGGCTTCGAGTAGTATTTCTGGGCCACGTCATTTCAGAGGTTGGAATAGCTGTGGATCCAAAGAAAATTGAAGCGATTAAAAATTGGCCTAGGCCGACCAGTGTTACAGAAATTCGAAGTTTCCTTGGTTTGGCAGGATACTATCGAAGATTTGTAGAGGGATTTGCAAAGATGTCTACATCACTTACCCGACTGACACATAAAGGGACTAAGTTTTTGTGGAATGAGGCTTGTGAAAGAAGCTTTCAAGAGCTGAAGTAACGATTGACAACCGGCCCAATTCTGGCATTACCTGTTACTGGAGTAGATTATGTGATTTACAGCGATGCGTCACTGAATGGATTAGGGTGTGTTCTAATACAGAATGGCAGAGTAATTGCTTATGCATCTCGCCAATTGAAAGATTATGAAAAAAACTACCCTACACATGATCTTGAGTTAGCAGCTGTAGTTTTTGCCTTAAAGCTTTGGCGCCACTACCTCTACGGCGAGCGTTGTGAAGTCTACACTGATCATAAAAGCTTAAAGTATCTGTTTAAGGAGAAGGAATTAAACTTGAGACAACGTAGATGGTTAGAGTTGCTCAAGGACTATGATTTGACTATCCTTTATCATCCAGAAAAAGCTAATATTGTAGCAGATGCTTTAAGTCGAAAATCGACGAAAAATTTGGCGATGGCGATAACCATGCAACCACTGTTGGTAAAGAAAATGGAGCAGTTGAATTTGAAAGTTGTAACTCCTGACACACCTTGGCGACTTATGTCATTAGTAGTGCAACCTACCCTGATCGATCGAATTAAAGAAAAGCAAGCTCAAGATGAGTCTCTGCAAAAGATTCGAACAAAGATCCCTGCTGATCATGATGGTGGTGATTTTCGAGTGGATGATCATGATGGTGGATGATCCGTATACTTTACACCCTGGGAGCACAAAAATGTATAAAGATCTGAAGCCAGCTTACTGGTGGCCTGGAATGAAAAAGAAAGTTGCTGATTTTGTGGCCAGATGCTTAACCTGTCAGCAGGTTAAGGCTGAACATCGACTTCCTGCAGGGAAACTACAGAGTTTACCCATACCAGTGTGGAAGTGGGAAAGGATCACTATGGATTTCATCGTTGGATTACCTCGTTCACAAGCAGGCCATGATGCAATCTGGGTAATTGTAGATAGATTGACCAAATCTGCCCACTTTATCCCAATTCATACAGTTTGGTCAGGGGAGAGACTCGCACAAGTGTACCTTGATGAAATTGTGCGATTACATGGAGTACCAGCCTCTATTGTCTCTGACCGAGACACCCAATTTGTTTCACATTTCTGGAGGAGTTTACAGGAAGGTTTGGGTACTCGATTGGATTTTAGCACTGCTTTCCACCCCCAGAGTGATGGGCAGTCCGAGCGTACTATCCAGACCCTTGAGGATATGTTGAGGGCCTGCGTGATTGATTACCAAGGCAGTTGGCCACAGTTCCTGCCGATGGCTGAATTTGCTTATAACAATAGTTATCAAGCAAGCATTCAGATGGCACCTTTTGAAGCCCTGTATGGTAGAAAGTATAGATCACCACTTCATTGGAGTGAAGTGGGTGAGAGATTGGTTTTGGGTCCAGATGTATTACAAGAAGCTGAAGCTAAAGTTCGACTTGCGCGAGAACGTCTACTGACAGCCCAAAGTCGACAAAAGAGCTATGCGGATAAACGTCGGCGAGAATTGGAATTTCAAGTTGGTGATCATGTATTCCTAAAGGTTTCACCGACAAAAGGGGTTAGGAGATTTGGTATTCGAGGAAAGTTGAGTCCTCGATTCATTGGACCCTACGAGGTGTTGGAACGAATAGGCCCCGTGGCATATCGGCTTGCTTTACCGCCAAATCTATCGGGAATGCATAATGTGTTTCATGTATCTACACTTCGAAAGTATGTTTTTGATCCAAACCACATACTTGAGAGTACCCCAGTTGATTTACGAGAAGATTTGAGCTTTGAGGAGCATCCCGTGAGAATCCTAGCTCGAGAAGTAAAATAGCTTCGAAATCGCAAAATACCTTACGTGAAGATCCTTTGGGGCAATCACGATGAACGGGAAGCCACTTGGGAATTGGAGAGTGCAATGCAAGAACACTACCCCTATCTTTTCTCGGCGGAATCTTGAGATAAGGGATTACAAGTTTCGCGGACGAAACTTTTTTGTAGGAAGGGTGAATGTAGTATCTTGAACTTTGCAAAAATTGTAAAGTTGGAAGTAGGGTTGAGGAATGGCATGTAACCACAGGTCCTAATATTTTTAAAGGTGTTTTGGGTCAATTTTGAGAGCTATTAGACTTTTGGATGTAAGAAAGTGCGTCGTCGAAGCGATTCCTAAACTTGTTGCATTATAGTATACTGAACTTCAACAGATTATAAAGTTCGAGTGAGAATGACATTTGGAATCTTCCCACATGTTCTAAAGGGTTTAAAGAGGTTTACAATTAAGTTTGAGAGTGATAGGAATGGGGGAGATGAGAAAGTGCTTTGCAATATCAAGAATTGCATTTTCTGCATTGGTGTACCGGTACAAGCATCATGCTGTACCGGTACAGCAAGCAGCAGAGTCAGCTGCTGCGAGACAGCAGAGTCAGCTGCTGCGGGACAGCAGGGTTCTTTTGGACTTTTCACCCTCCATACTTATCCCTTTTGCCCAGCTCGACCAGGGACACCTTGTATACATTGCTGGTGATCAGAGGGAGCTCCTCCCACCTCTTCCACACTCTCTCTCTAGGGTTTTTCTCTCTCTACGAGAAAACCGCCCATTCGAGTCGATTTCGCGCCGTGTTCGTTGCTCGCTGCTTTGGCGACTCTTGGGATGCTTCCTGCACGTGGGGAGGAAGCTTTTCTCTGAGGTTTCTGTGAGGTTACTGCTTGAGAAGCTGGGTGAAAGCTTTAGAGAGGTAATTAACTTGATTTTCTCTCTAGTTTATAGTTTAGGGTCGATTCTTAAGCCGTTTTGGTATTGTTGCTCCTTGTTCTATTGTGATAGTCTTGTGACTTTTACTATGCTCTGATATCTGGATAGGGTTATTTTATGTTTTTTTTTTTTTTACTCCTATCGACTTGTTTCTTGTAGACGCCTTATATACTGCAGGTGTATGGCGGGTCTGTGCACGTACCGGATATGCTTCCGCTGATTCCCAGGCGTGACACTCATATAGAATGCTAAATGCAACCATAGATCTCTCAAGCAACTCTCTACTACATAGAGGTCCGAAATTTCACCACATGTAACATAGGCATTTTAAGCCTTCTAAAAATCATAATAAATATATCTAGCATGGAAATGCATGAATAAACATTAAACA
Organism: Ananas comosus; assembly: GCF_001540865.1. Classification (NCBI taxonomy): domain Eukaryota; kingdom Viridiplantae; phylum Streptophyta; class Magnoliopsida; order Poales; family Bromeliaceae; genus Ananas; species Ananas comosus. The sequence goes on from NC_033624.1 coordinate 7,033,770, forward strand.
GTACTCAAATCAACACAAATGAGATTTTCTCATTGTGTGGCTAGGTCAAACCCATCAAACCGTCGTGTAGTGTCTCGTTTCGCCGAACAAAGTTGTCCCCGAGTCTCAAAATACCCTAAAAGTATTGAGCGAAAAGATACACGGGCATTACGATCATCTTATAAGATCAAACATTAATCTAGAAGCAAAAGGGGCCAAAACTCACCTCAAGAGAAGAAATCTCTTCCAAGGCTCCAAAAGAGAGCTAGAACCCTTCCAATCTATCCTAGAGGAAGGTTCTAATCCAATCAATCAAGCTCTAAAAGCCTTAAAATCAAAATGCCCAAAATAAACCCTAAATCTACAATCTAGGGTTTCATCTTGAATCCATCAATAAAATTCATATTTAGAGGGAGAGAACAAATAGATTACCTCTTAGAAGCTTCAATCCAAGCTCTAAACTCTCCAAGTCCAAGGATCTCCTCTCAACAAAGCTCCAAAACCAAGCCCCAAAGGTGGAAAAGCCTCCAATCAAGCAAAAGGGCAAAAAGAGTGATTTAATCTCTTAAAATCCCACCAAAATCCAAAGAGAGCAAAAGAAAAATCAAAGAGGGCTCTCTTACCTCTATCCTTGCTGTGGCAAGCTCAGGAGAAAGCCCTAGGGGCGTGGGTGGTATAATAGAAGTCCACAATTGTGAAAAACCCCCTGCAGAATCAAACATTCAGATTCTGTCACTGCGTACCGGTACACGGGCCCGCGTACCGGTACACCACCCACGAAAATGCCAAACCCGAGCCTCGGGTTGGCAGGAAAGCCGCCTGTGTACCGGTACACCATCCCGTACCGGTACAACCATCAACCCTATACCGGTACAGCCATCAATCCTATACCGGTACACAGCCCAATGAAGGCTACCCGAGAGCTAATCAAAAATTTGATTTTTCGGGTTTCGGTGCTAGACTTCTAACCTCAATCCTCGAGACTCGAACCACGGGTCGGAACACTGTCTACGACCGTCCACAAAGTATGAAAAAGCTCGGAACACAACCAATCACTCGAACCTCGCAATTTGTAAAGGTCCAGTGTGTTACACGAGTTCTCCATCAACCCACGCGGACATGGGTTGCTCTACCGTCGTTGCCGCCGTCTCTTGTCGCCAGCCAGTGCGCACTCGGGTCCCCTCCGACCGGCTGCAACCTCCCCCTGCTAGCATACCCGCCATCCGGCCGCTGTCAGCCAACCGTGCCCCACCTTGCTCCGGTAAGCTTAATTTCAGCTTTTCTGCGCACTGTTTCGGGTTCGAATCGCTGTTCTGGCAATTCAAGGACACCTCGACACTCCCGAAAGTGAGCACGATGATCCCTGATCCGTGCCGAACATCGTGCTCACCTCCTTTGGGGTCAGCGAAGCCCTGGTTTGCGAGCTAAACACGATTTAGGCGCAGTGCGTGCTATTTCGCTGAACTTCGCGTCGCTTGCGCTCTTGCCACAGTGGAGGCTGCGCTTCGAAGTGTGAGCATGACTTCTGGCATGTCGAGACTTGACAGCGGGTGTCTCGGCCTGGTCAGAAAATTCTTGGTTTGCGCTGACGGGCAGTAAAACCCCGAAAATCACATAAAATAATGTGATTTTATGTAGTCACAGTGGTTTTTATGCATTTGTATATTTTGTGGTTGCTGTTGGCATCGTGTGCGGGCAGCGGGTGACCTCTGGACTAGTTGTCTAAGGCCCCAGGCCTTTTCGAAAATCGAAAGTTGATTTTCGGTGTGTTTTTCGACGAAATCCGCCGACGAAATGCGATTTCGGTTCTAAATTCTTCCGACGGTGCCTCATGGTTAATTTGTGTTGTCGCTGAACCTTGTTGGCTGGTCACTCGTGTCATTTCAAGGGTTCAGAAATGATGAGTGAGCGACGGTGGATACCAGTGTCGAATTTGACACTTCCGGAAAGTCGGATAAGAACGATTATCCAACGATAATCGTTTCGATATGAGAAGGTGTGTTTGCTGCCAAGTCACACGAATAGTTGTGTTTAATGGCAGCGGGTGACTCGTAGCATGAGTCGTTGAGTTTCGGAACAGTTCGTGGTTTCCGGCGGAGTCCCGGTGCGATTTTTGGGTCTTCCAGCGTTTTACGGCAATCGGTTTGGTAAACCGATTTCTGTGGGTTTATTTGTGGGGATTGTGAGTTAGTAGTTCATATTTGTCAGTTAGATGCTAACTCGATGGATCCTTCGTAGGTCCGATTGATACTTCCTCCGCAGTAGGAAGGCCAGTACCGTATTCGTACAGGTAGGTATTTCGACCTGAAGTTCGTACAGTGGTGCACGCTTGGTGACATTCCCTTCACTCTTTTCTTATTGTTTATCTTGCATGTTATATGTTGAGCCTAGGACCTATACCATATCTCTTTATTGCTCTACTTAGTTGGTTGCATACCCAGTATCATATTTTAGAAGTAGAGCGATTTTGTGATTATTTGTGAGATTTATGACATAGTCGGTCAATGCGTTGCATTTGGTATTGTAACCTAGTCGGTCAATGCGCTGCATCTGGTATTGTGACCTAGTTGGTCGATTCTTGCATCTCGTATCTGTGACCTATTCGATCGGCTTATTGCATTGTTATTGTGACCTACTTGGTCAGTTGGACTATTTGATGACCTATACGGTCGGTATACCCTGAGGGGTAGGATTGTTGGCCAGTGGCTGACGGCTAGTTCTGGATTATATTGATGCATGACGTCACATCCTTGTGACCTATTGTCGATTCTTGTGCATATATGTTAGTTGACCTGAGTGGTCGGTACTTGTATACCTTCGGAAGGATGTTGAGTTGTTCTATCCTAGTTAACCTGAGTGGTCGGTACTTGTGTTTCTTACGGTTCGATGACATATACGGTCGACAGACCCTAAGGGGTAGGATTGTTGGGTAGTTGCCAACGTTTGGCTATTGAGCATATCAGCATCGATCACCACTGCTCGTATGCATTTCACGAACACCAACGGTCTGATCCACCGCAAGAGGGTATTCTTTTCCAAAAAAGTAGTTGAGAGTGCCAGCCCATGAGCCCGCATGCTTTATGCGAGGGTTATATGCTTTCAGACACGGGTGATTATGCGAGGGTCATATACCTTTTAGACCCGGGTGCTTATGCGAGGGTCATTTACAGATTAGAGCAGTTGTGGCATAGGCCTGAGGTGTGCGGACCAATATGGCAGTTTCAGATTGGGTATTTTGGACTTGTCGTCCGGTTGATGCATTCATACAGTAGCGATAGTTATGCATTTATACATCTCGTTCATTTATTCATTGTTGCTACTGTATTACACTTATCCATACTTTTGTTTATTCTCCTTGACTGGTGAGTACCCTTCGCCCTCGTCGGCATGCTGTACTTACTAGAAGGAGAGACGTGTGTATATGTTCTCACCCCCCACCCTCCATTACAGGTGATGTCACGGGTCCTAGTGGGACGGTTCGTGAGGAGCGTACTTAGTGATCGATAGAGCTACCGTCCCATTCTTGGTTAAACTCTTAAACTCAATATCTTTTAAATAAATGACTTAGACAGTAACTATGGTTCAGTGATTCATTACATTTGGATTCATCTGGCTTTATATATGAATGTAATAAGGGATTTATGATTCTTGCAAAAATGAAATAGTTTTCTACCCTCGTGGTAGCGAGTTTTAAAAGGAAAAGGTTTCCGTATGGAAAACGATTTTTAAAAGGATTTTCTGATTTTTCCTGAATATTAGTATTTCAAAATGTGTTTCCGGGTAGGAAACATTTTTAAATTGATAGATGTGAATTTATGAAAATTTATGATGAAATAACTGTGGATGTGAATGGTGTATGAATATGTGGATGTTCATATTTGGTGGTTATATCTTGTTTTGTGTATCTTGTAGTTGTGCGACACCGTAAAAATACAGGGGATACTCTGTCCGTGTGAACAGTGGACTCTCATATTTGTGGCGAATCTGGCATACCTTGGGAGGTCAGGATTTTCAAATAAAAAAAAAAAAAATTAGGCACTTCCGCATTGAATTTATATCGAAAAGGGATCCCGAGGTGTGACAACGATACAGCGGGTAGATATCGTTAAAGTTAAAATTTGTAAAGAATTAAATATCAGTTTAGTACAAAAAATAGTAAATATAGTCTACATTATAGATAAATATTTTTTAAAAATAAAATTATAATGAAAAAGAATTTAATCGTTTCAACAAAACTATTCAACATTGTTCAAGAGAAGTTGTATATCATGCAAATGGATAATTAAGATTATTTTTATAATACAGTAATGAAATGAGAAAAAAAAAGTAGGTCTCACTCTTCTCCAAATTAAGGGGATGAGTACATATATGATTTAATCATGAAGATTAATGACATGAGTGATGTGGTGCTACGGCCACCTTTTAGACTTTTTCGTCAATGACAGGTCTCTACATATATTTATACCTTTAGTCTTCTAATGCTGGTGATATAACGCTAATTTAGGATTTATCAAAGCCCATATGTCATTCCCCCGGGGTCCCCTTTCCGGCAAAAGAATAGCGGAAGTGTCCAAAATTTTTTTTTTTTTTTGAAAGACTTGACTCAAAGATGACAAACCTGCCACAAATATAGAAAATCTACTATTTAATAACGCCCTAACTTTTCAAGGAGTCACCCATCCTAGGACTACTTTTGCCCTAACATATTTAACTCTTTTAACTTCTTGGGTCTAGCCACCACCCAAACCACTTAAGCCGAGTTAAGAGTTTAGCCCTATTATATCTCATATATAGGACTATCTGGGATCTCACACTATATAATAAATTTATTATATTAATTTTGTCAATTTATCTTATTTTCTTCTTTATTAGAAATGGAGAAACTATTGTTACTCGAAGCCATAGCTCCACCTTCCTATCTTCTTGTTAACAACCTATTTAATTCGTAATTACTCAAAAAAAATCTATTGCGTTAGAGATAATGATATAAATAATAATAATAATTAAATTGATAGAATAGGTAAAAAGTTAACGAAAGTAACTTTCTCATTGTATCAATATTAACGTTGCTAATTGTTTAACAGATAAATTCTAAAGAAAACTTCTTTCTCCAAAGTATTGTAATGATGAGGTTCGAGACAATCTTTCGTTCAATCTCAACTCCAGACAACTTTTTATGAAAAATTTAAAATTCAAAAAAGTCCATACAAATATATAAATTAGTGGCTTTTCAGATACACATAGCGCCTCCACATTTTTTAAGTTTTTTTTATTTTAAATTTCATGATTACCTTACCTCGGTGAAGTACCAAATCTGAATTTTATGATTACGTCTTGGAAAGATACCAAATCTTTTCAAATCCATCTTGTAAAGATATCAAATCTATTCAAAACTTTTCCGACAAAATTCTCATTTACTTAAATTTCATGATTACCTTATCTCTGCGAAGTATAAAAATCTAGATTTTATGATCACACCTCGGGAAGGTACAAAATCTTTTCAAATTCATCTCGGAAAGGTACTAAAGCTATTCAAATCTTTTCCGACAAAATTCTCATTTCCTTATCTCGGGAAAGGACAAAATCTTCACCCTGATTCGCATGTGTATATAGGAGAACGTGTACTTAGAAGGGACAAAATTCTCACATTGATTCGCGTGTGTATATAGCAGAACGTGTATACAAATATAAAAATTGGTGGTTTTTTAGATACACGCGGCGTCTCCACATTTTTCCAGTATTTTTTATTTTAAATATTACTCGGTAAGTACTAAATCTAAATTTCATGATTACACCTCGGGAAGGCACTAAATCTTTTCAAATCTAGTTCGAGAAGGTACAAAATCTACCCAAATCTTTTCTGACAAAATTCTCATTTCCTTAATTCGGGAAGAGACAAAATCTTCATCTTGATTTGCGTGTACATATAGAAGAACGTGTACTCAAAAGAGACAATTTCCACCTTGATTTGTGTGTATGTAGGAGAGCGTGTACTCATAAGGTTGGAATCTTGAAAAAATTTTCATTTTCTTACCTCAAAAAGGGACAAAATCCTCACCTTAATTCGGATATGTATATAGGAGAACGTTTACTCATGAGGTTGGAATATTGAAAAATTTTCCTAATTGCTTCTTCCTCCTCTCCCTCTCATGCACTGAATTTCACCTCTCTTTATACTAAATTTTACATTTCTTTTGTATTTTTTGCTGGATTTCTGAGAGCTACTTAGATTCGTGTTGCACCACCCTGAAGATGTGCCTACGGATGGAAGGTGGTCATTGTATCGTTAGGAGTGATTGCCGGAGCCTCGCGCATGAAGAGGCATTCTCGCTTCTAGGACAGTGCTTTCGCACACCTCGACTAACAACCCTCATCTAAACCTCTTTTCTCTATATTATTTTCTACCTAATCCGTTCTTATAATTTTTCGAAAACAAAAGTTATAATTATTTTTTTTTAAAATTGTTTAAAAATTAAATTGTTCAAGCTAAATATATGTTTGCATATTATATAATTACATATTTTATTGTCAATCCAAATTGCTTATATATATACTAAAATAATTTATAATCATTCAAGCTAAATATATGTTTTGCATAGTTAATAATTACATATTTTGTTCTTATTTTATTTTATTTTTTCATGGCAAATTATTTTTGGCTACTATTTTTTTTGCCTCCTCTTACATACATATATGTTGATATTTTAATTCTACTCTTTTTCTTATTTTTTGTAATTATTATATATTAAAATTCACATTAAAGTATTAGTGTTCAAACTGTCCACGGCGAAGCGCCAAGTTCAGCACAAGTTTGTATAATTTAATTTGTATAATTTAATGGTTTGAGATGAAGGGCCTTCTTAGAGGAAGAGCTTCCGACCTCGGTGCAATGTCTTCAATGAGGAGCTTTTCATAGAATTTTCCCGCCGCCCAGTAGAAAGATGATCGAGAAGTATCTATTCCACGTGATAACATTTCGAGTCTTATTTTGAGGTGAAATAGAAACTGGGAACGTCTAAAAACTCCACCAAAAATTGCCATATCAACGCCACAGGTTTACGAAGTCTGATTTACCAGATTTTTAATAATAAATACTTATTTGAAATAAATAAAAATTAAAAGATTGATTGCGAAAACTAAAATGCTTAGGAACTAATTAAATAAAAAAAATTAGATGAAGTTAGGAAGCAATAGTGCAATTAATCGTCAAAAAATTGTGGGGATGTAATGCGACTAATTTACAACAATCTTCGATTATATATAAGCAACAGGTACGTACATCTCTATTAATTACTTTTGGACCACACGCGCGAGTGCGCATTACTTTTAAAAATCAATGATGGGCTTGCTAGCTAGCTACTTTTTACGCCAGCAAATATGATGAATAGGGTGTTGGTTGGTTGGCAAAGGACCGCGAGGTTTCTTTCTTTTCCATTAATTACGCATTAATAATTTCGTAGGAATTAGCCTTTTTATTTATAATAATAATATACATAGCTTTGGGAAGGAAATTAAACTTTTCTTATTTTATTATATTATTTTGCTTGCTTGGTTTTACTTACTTATTTATAAAGTCAACTTTTTGTACTGGTTTTATATTGGATGAGCAATGTGCAATGATTGTAGGAATCAATAATCACTATGATCGTAAGGTGAAATGCCTAATGATCGGCATAGTTAATTTGTAAAGTGTATTGTAATATTTTTCTGCTTTGCTAAACAATTGATTTTTATGATAAAAATAAAAATAAAAAATAAAAATTATATGCAGAGTATTAAAGTGCAACTTATTAAATTATGAAGTAACACCGTAAAAAAAAAAGGTGTGAAATTATAGTGAAGCAATTTGATGTCTATCCACTTTCCTCAGAACATAGTGCTAAACTGATTGGCTTAACTTCTGGTGTTCTAATTTGCTTGGGCTAAAGCTTTTAATATTTCAAGTGTTATCATGTTTGAATTTAAAATTTGATCCATTACTAGTAATGGGTTTGACATTAAAAAATTTATATTAAAAAAACCCAATTCAATCAAATTATCATGACCTTATTCTAAGATATATTATGATCATTCCAATCTATCACTTTTTCTAATGGTAGCGATAATGGAGTTAATATTTAGATATATTTTGAAGGGATAATTACATGTGGCTCCTTGTAAAGGTATTAAATAGTAAATATCTCTTTGCAATATTTAAGTTATAAGATTTATCCCTCCAAAAGTCCTTCATCTGCAAACATATCCTTCTGCTACCAAACTTTAGATAACCATGAATTAAAAAAGCCAACCACAGTTAACTAAGGTGTAAATAACTTTTTTACCTTATATATATATATATATATATATATATATATATATTGTATTTCAATATTGAGTCCTATCATCATTCTCACCTTTTTTTTTTATTCATGGCAACGGCGAGACCTATGGCAGTGGCAACGTCGAAGGCAAGGTTCTTGGTTACGACAAAATGAGGTACGCCGAATGTGCCGCAGTGAAGGCAATGAGAGAGAGAAAGAGAGAAAAACAATAACTTTTTGCATGGTCAAATTTGTAAGGGCAAAATAATCATTTTATGCTACCACTGTTAGAAAATTAATGGTGAATCAAATGGCAAGGACATATATAAACGAACTAAAATTGTTGGAAGGATATATTTGCAAACCAAAAAACTTTTGAAGGGATAAATCTAATAACTTATGTTTTCTAGGAATAAATTTACTGTTTAATATCTTTGCAGGGACCTATATGAAACTTACCCTATTTTGAATAAGCAATACTACATGTACACCTCAAAGTATGATGCATATCTTACACCCACTACATCCTAAGGTCACTAATACTCCACTTGTCACATCAATTTTTTTTAGCAACCGTATGGAGTGTAAGATCTACCCCCTCCCTTGTTGGGTGTATAAGAAGCATTTTTCACTTTGAATGAGCAATAATTATATTTTTTATACTTCTGATCTTTGAAACATTTTGGCCTAAAAAAATAGATTTTTAAATCTTATAGTTTAGAAGTTTGGAAAGCTTGTAAATGTCTTTCTAGATTAGTTAAAGATTATCTATTTCTAAATCTTACAATTTACATTCTTATAAGATTTGAACCGTGTAAATATCTTTGTGTTAGTAAAAAACTATCATTGGTTGTACAAAGAGGATTATATTGCCCATCTCTCTTTCATTACTTCTTTGAAGCAAGCATTCAAAAACCTAGTGGAAAGATGCATAGCAAATCAAACATCTTGATTTGACAGCTAGAAAAGGATAGGACTTAATCTGACCATTCCTATTTGCTACCTTTAATCCAATTCGGGCATACATCTTGACTTGATAATTCGGTGGTTACCCACAACGTCAGGCCGGTTCAGAATTAGCTCCGCCATTGCATAGCTAAGGAGAAATCAACCAGTCCCACTTGATTAGAATAAGTAAAGCCGTGCGAGACTACGAAGGAAAATATGGAAACTAAAGGGTATAATGCATAGGGTCAAGGTCTTTATTTAGCGAGCTGCGGCAGACACTCTCTCGGTGGGCTTGAAGCTTGCCGATCGCATCCCACAGTTTGATCGATGCTACTTATCCCTGGTGCCATATGTCAGATTGTTGGCACTAAGCTTGCCAAATGCATTGCACAGTTTGATGCTACCTACCCCTGGTGCCATATGTCTGACCGTTGGCGCTAATCATTAATCCCAAAAGATTGAACTATTAGAAATACACAATTAATTCACTTAAAGCATACAGAGATTTCTAATCCCAAAATAGTTTGTTACTGTACCCTCCATCTTCACGATCAAGAATCTTATTGGGCGTAGATGAAAGAAGTTGAAGACCTCGACCAAACCCAGTCCTTTCCATGTCCTTGATTCGGAGTTGGAAAGGAGATTCCTAAAGCTAAAAGGTAAGTGTGAAGATGCTAGTCACTCTGACCCCCATCTTATCCTCAGGGATTCCAAGGAATCTAATATAGATTGTTGGAAATAATAGGCGGTGGAAACTTACAAACCAGATAGCCAACGTATCCGGGAACCGGAATCGGATCGGATTGCTTGTTTTACAAGCCTTCTTGGATCATCCTTGTCTCGATGCTTCTGGATCTCCCACGTTTCTCGCCTTCTTCCACGCGTACGCCTTACGTCACGGATCGAATGCCGATCTGATGCGACGGATGTCAATTGAAGAGGGCTACCAGAGTCCTCTTCTATGTCCACACTCCAAAACCCCGGGAATGTAGGTGGAAATCCCAGAGAGGAAGAAGAGAGAGAAGGAAGATTTTTCATGGATTATCGAATTAGATCGTATTCGATCGTCTCTTTTGGGAGAAACAAAGGGACGTATATATAGAATAACGGAACCCCTAAATATCCTGAATCTCACAAAGAGATTAGGATAAGGACTAGGATATAATAGATATCCACTAGAAGATATGTTTCTTAACTAATAAGAAACATATAATTTATTCTTATCCTTAACTTATTAGGATAAATCTCAATCCACATCTTAAGTGGATCGGGTAAAATTAAAACCCGCCAATGTGGACACACCACATGGCAACAGATGGAGAGGGAGGTGAATACATTTTCAAGAAGACAAAATCCAAAATGTCCTAGGCAGATCACAGAGGAACCTTGGCTTCGTGTTGACCCTTCGAAGGTGCTTTACCCCCTTCGACCATTGGTTTTAGTAGACCTCCTTCATTTTATCCACGGTCCAACTTGAACCCCTTCCCCCTTCTCTTGCGCCTTAGTATACATGCTTCAGAGGGTAGGTGTTTTCCGTGCTTGGTTAGGGATCATCGAATCCGGGACTGTAGAGACCTGCTTAGGTGCGCTCGGTGCTATAGATTGGGTCATCTAGCCCGTAACTATTGGGTTTCTAGTACTTGAGGTGCACCAAGGATGAATCGAGCCATGCAGTTCCGTCTACCCACGATGAAGTTCTTTGTTCCTTACTCAGAAGGATTCTACACTCGACAACAACAATGTCAGAATGCCATCTTAGCCAATGTCATCGGGTCAACGAATCTTGGCCAATGCTCGCAGGAAACGATGGCGTATGTTTTTGCTCCTCGCTTTCGCAAATTCTCCAACGACTTCCATGTCGCCTGCCATTGTGACAAGAATTATGTCATCTTTCTTCCTCAATGAGTGTGGTGGAGATCCTCATCGACAAGGAGGTCCTTCCTTTGCCGCACTGTCTACTTCACTGCTACGAGTGGACTCCTTACAGGGAGGCTACTCATTCCCGAATCACTTTTAAAGCTTGGATTAAATTGGTTAATACCTTTTGGAATGTTGGTCTGAGCCTCAAGTTACCTCTATCGTCAACGAATTCAATCGCTACCTAAGAGCTGATGAGAACATGCTCAACATTTACGTCCTCATAGGCTTTAGATGTCAAATCGCCATCGAGGACCTCGCCGACATTCTAGAGAATCTAGCAATGACAATGGGAGATATTTCTCTCTCTATTATCATTCATCTAGAAAGAACTGCACCTTTTGGGGGGGGTAACTGTGGTACCCTATTCGCTGGTGGCGATCTGAATGAAAATTGGAAGGGGACCAAACCGACCCACTCGAACGTTGGTTGGCAAGAAGTGCTAATAACTTGGGAGTCATTGGTGATAGTGAATCTAGAGATGGGGTCCCTTCTAGACATGGCGACACTTGGGACTCCTCAGAGATTCAAGATTGAAGGCAGACAACCCTATCAGTCAACCAGGCGCACCGTAGTCAGTCTCAAGCACTGGAAGTGAACAGATCTGGCTAATGGCTAAGGGGATGTCTGTACCATCTCTTTAGCCATCGATCTGCTGTGTCTTTTGGGAATCGTGAGAGAGACAGATCTAGTAAATTTTCAAACGATACCCTTGCTTTGGGTCTCCGAGAACGGAAGGAAGAAAGTTGGATAAGGCTGACCTGTCATGCCACGCAACCGCCAATTTGGTCGGTTCGGCACATACATAGACCGCCAAACGAACAGAGCCTCCCCTATACCGCCCAAGGCTCAACAGCATCATGTACATTTAGTTTTGCCCAGGTCAAAACAAATAACATACATGATTTACGCGAGAAAAATAGACAAGAGCAAGAGAAAAATTTAACTAAACTATTTGCTTTTAACCATTTACAATTGACCAAAATACATCCATTCACTTACATACATAGTTTACCTTACTACATGTTCTCTCCAAAATAAGACATGTCTCTCACATAAATATGTACATGGTATACTAATGCAAGGGAGGTCACTACCTAGGGTGGTATGCCCTTTCCACAATCCTCGGCCGCTCCACTAGGATAGAAATTTGTAAAACAATAGGGTGAGAACTAAAAGAATTTCCCAGTGGGTTTGGCTACCGACCCCACCGATTTTTCTACTAGGTCTAAATAGGCTGTAAGGAAGTGAATTCTCGAAATCCAAGAGTTGCATTTCGTCCAGGATCAACTAATTGTCGAGTGGATAGGCTTCGGAGGAGCTAAAGATGTCCAAAACACAAAAAGTGCTTTGAAAATTGAGTCCACGAGAGAGAATAGTACAAGATCTGCACTTGGCAGATTCTGCTCTCGGGGACCGGTCCCTCCCGCTGGGAGGGACCGGTTTCCGTAAGCAGGAGGTCTGGCAGAGATGGGGTTTGCACAGAGTTTGCTCTCGTGGACTGGTCCCTGGTAGGGAAGGACCGGTCCCCGTAGCTGGTGGTTGCGGTGGATGCTTGATGCAACCGGTCCCAGGCCTGAGGGACCGGTCCCCGTAAGCGAAACCAGCGAGACAGCAAAAATTTGGCTAAGTCCTGAGAATTCCACTCTCGGGAATCGGTCTCTCAGGCAAGGACCGGTCTCCCAGGGATCGGTCTTTCGGGCAGGGACCGGTTCCCATACGCGTGAAGGCTGGCAGAGAGCCTTCCTCCCGCATGGATTGCTCTCAGGGACCGGTCTTCCCAACGATGGACCGGTCCCTCCGCGTGAAAATTGCCCAGGGAGCAGTTTAAGAAATGAGAAGTGGAGGGGCTTAAGTGGATATTGTTACAATAGAGGGTAAATAACTCTCTCTCCCTCTCTCATTTTCCTCCCAACTCTCATCTCTCTCTCTCCCTCTCTCTCTCTAGAAAGAAAGAAAAGAGAAGAAAAGAAGGAGAAGAAGAAGAAAGAGAAAGGAAGGAGAATAAGAAGAAGAAGAAGGAGAGCAAGTTAGGGAAGGCTTGGAGCATCTTCTCCTCTTTCTCTCCTGTCGATTGGAGCTAACCTAGACGTAAGCTCTTGAACCTTAATGGTAGAACTTAGGGTTTTTGAGTTTTTGGCTTTTGAGATAAGGTCAAATGGACCTCTAGCACCATTAATGGTGGAATAGAGTAAGAAACTAGGGTTCTATAGTGCTAATTGCAAGATGTGAACCCTAGGGCACCCAAATGGGCGTTTTTGGAAATACATGAGATTGATCTCATTTAGTGGCTTGTAAACCTAATTGATAGGTGTCTAAACGCAGGGGCGAAGTCGGATTTTTGATTTGTCGAGCGGTGAAAAGCTATCGGCGAAATGTAGCCGATTGAGCACCGTTTTGGACCAAGAAGGCCGAGATCTCGTCGTAACGTTCGTTGGGAAGCGTTTCTAGAATCTTCGTACCCTCAAAAGGTGGGGGGTGTCATCCCGAAGCAACCGATCTCTTTTCTATGTCTTAGAAATGCATGATTTTCATCTCTTGCATGCTGCATTGTAGGATTGCATTGTAGTACCTTTTCCTTATGCTTCTAAATGTTAATGTAGTGTACATGGAATACTTGGTGAAATGGATAGGTAAGGATTGGGTCGGAACATGGATCCTATAGTGCTAAAGGAAAGAGATGAACTCGATGGTTATTTAGTGACATAGAGAGTGGCATCTAAATATTTAAAAAACAGAACGAGTTGTATTATGTAGTGTATTTGACACTAGAGGTTCGTGAACTTAGGGATAGGTGGATTCCCTAGAAAATGACTGATGAACAATGAACTTAGTAGAGCTAAGTAACTATGCATGAATGTCGAAATAGGTGAGTTTCGAGAGAAATGTTGGCCCTACTTCGTAGGGTATCCTCACGTGGAGAGGATAGATCAAGCTCCCGGTCTGTTATTTGGGATAGTAAAGCCATCCATATCCTCACATGGAGAGGATTTGTCGTCGAGTACTCCGGAGTGTCGGGCGATTAGGACAGAGTTGCTGTCCGCAAACAGTCCCGGGTTCGGGGGCACATGGAGCCTCCTTACCCAATGGGATGGATATGTGAGGCGTAGGCAAACCTAAGGGTTTCGCCACAGATTGGGTAAATGAAAAGTTAATATTGTCATCGAACATTGCTTATCGAACATGGATCGAACTTGTTAGCATGATAGTAAACTTTTACTAAATGATGCATGCATTCATTTCACATGATTATGGGCATAGTAGTATAGTTTTTCTATTATGTCTTTACAGCTTTGATATATATGTCTATCTATCTCGTTGTTACTTGTGCCCACTTGAACCTAGTGGAGAGATCAGCGGAGTCGGCGGCCGAGCCCACTGGAAACTATGGAAGATAGTTCTCACCCCACTCTATTTCCAGGGCTAGGTACAGGTTTGCCGGGTGAGGACCGCGGCAAGGGCATCGCGCCCGACCAGTGAGGATTATTGATAAAGTAGTAGCTTTCTTTTTTGTATTAGCACACCTATGTATTTGAGAGAGTATCATGTAGGTGAGGACTTTGGAGAGCTATATACTTGAGAGTATGTATTCATTTTGAGAAAAAAGAATGTAATTGTATACAAAATGCAAATGTGCTGTAATAGTTAGTAAGTTCTCTTTTTATTTCACTTGTGTATCTTGTGGATTACTTGCTCTTTGTTGTTGGCACTGTTTGTGCCCCGTTGATTGTGTACTTATAGAATTTAAAATCCTGGATAAATTCTTGTACTCGATCTGTTGTTGAGCCTTGGGCGGACATGGAAGGTGCTGTCCGTTCGACGTCCGTTCGCCGCGCCCGAACCGTGCCAAATTGGTAGGGGTTTCGGGGCGGGGGCGTGACATAGGCATAAATAGAAAAAAGAACGAGAGTAAGGAATGCTAACATGCTACTATGCCTCAACAATATGATATAATGAATGAGTAACCATTCTGCTCATGATGCATGACATTCATATGCTTGTAACCCAATCATACCGGCTAACCCGAAGGTTGAGCCCAACTCACAACCAATACCACAGATGAGGAGACACCCAGCTGCGCTCACCCGGGACCGTCTGTGTGACGCACTGGACCTTTGCAAATTGCGGGCGGGGTTCGAAGTGTTTGATCTGATGTGACATGAGCAGTCTAAGATTTTTCTGAAGGGTCTAGACAGATTTCGACCATTGGTTCGAGTCGCCGGAATGTGAGTTTGAACAATGTACAAAACCGAAAAATCAGATTTTCCTGGTTAGTTCGGGTTGCGTTGAGGGCTCGTGTACCGGTACTGGGAGTGATGACTGTAACCAGGGTACAAAGCATCGACTTTGGCCGCTTCTCAGACAACCGAGGCTCGGGCTGGGCATTTTCGATGATTTAAGAGAATAACGGTACGCGGGCCGTGTACCGGTACGCAGGCAGTGTGTTAACTGTTCGAAACTGCAGAGGGGTTTTTTCGCGATTGATGGGCTTTATTAACAGGCACCACGCCTTAGCGGCTTCTTTTTGGTCTGGAACAGGGAGGGGAAGGTGGTTGAGCCTCCACCTCTGTCCATTTGATTTTGGTCTCCATTTTGCTTGGTGTTTGATTGAGTTTTATTCTCTTTTGCCTTTGGTGCCATTTCAGCGATGGATGAACTCAGTAGGATAGTGGAGTAAGTGGAGGATAGATCTTGGGATTTAAAGGATTTAGAGCTTGTTTTGAAGTTTAAGATGGTAAGGCAATATGTTCTTCTCTCTAGTACTTCGAGTTTTATTGGATTTCTGAGATAAACCCTAGAGTTTTGGATTTTTATGGTTAAATTTGGGATTTTCGTGTTGAGGCTTTTATGTATCAATGATGGGTTTAGACCTTTGATTTAGGTTAGATTGGAAGGACTTAGCTACCAATTTGGAGATTGTGAGAGCTTCTTCGCATACAGGTGAGTTTTCGGATCTACCTAGCCCTTATGCTTAATGGATTGAGCTTAGCGTCGTTTGGTGCGACTAGATGACATTGTTCTCTGTACCTCTAAGGGTACTAGGCGACTAGAGGACACCCCCGTTGGAGCGCACGAGGAGGTTTCGTTTCATCGTGGTTGTGGCTTGCTGTGAAATGGGAAAATTCTACTAGTTGGTTAAATGCTTTCATGACTCCTTAAATTCATGTCTGTTATGTTTAGTAGCGTTTATGAGAGTTTTTTTGAATGGCTATAGAATCAAGATGTGTGCCATAGCAGTTTACTGTATGTAGTTAGAGAGGAGAGAGAACAATGTGCGTGTTTAATATGCATGCGAAGAATTTGTATGAGATTTGATAGGAAATCAAGATTCATTGCTTCGATTTTTGACTAGAACTATAAGTTATTGAACTTAGTAGTCCATGTTGGGACAAATGAGCTCATAGGTCATAAAGAGGCACTTGCGACTTAGAGATAATATACTTAAACTGCAACAGTAAGAACTTGAATAATAGGGCCAATTGACATCATCTATATTCATATTGAGATATTGATAAATAGTGACTTGGCCCGGGACATTTACTAGTTACCATGTTTTAGACTGAGGACTTAGGTATTAGGACTGATCGTTTAAACTACTTGCCATTTGTGCTCATGCGCACATGCTTTGTGAGGTCGATCCTACAGCGGCCACTCCTCGGAGATGGCCATCGCGATAAACTATTCGCCGTGCGGATATGGGCGCGAAGTGGATTGCGTGGCAGGTCTCATTCCTAGGGTGGAGAGACACACGGACCGGCCTATTAGGCTCGCCGCCAGACAGCTCACGGGTGAGGACTTCAGGCGCCATAGACAGCTTACGGGTGGCGTCTCTTCGATTGGCCTTATTATATCGTTTATGACATGTGGATAGAATTGATGATTGCGAGTATTATGTTGGACTTGACCTAGAATAGTAAACAAACGGAACTTATTTCGCGATTGGAACATTATTGATAGTTGGAGACTTTACTTTATGATAAGTTGGCTTTACCTACTTTTATATTTATGCCACTAAGGAGAAGATATCATGTCTAGTACTAGGTTACATTATTTACTTACCATGGCGGCTTTTACCTTTTATAGTCATGCATTTCTGTAGCTTTTGGGCCTTGTGGTGCTTCACTGAAGTCAGTAATCCAGCTGCGGAACATATTTTAATAGTGCTCATGCCCCGTTTTATGGTTTACTTTTCTAGAGCCCTTCGCACCGGGGAGGCACGGACGATCCGGGCAAGGATCGCTTAGTAGCCTTTTTAAAGGAGGAGCGGAATTTTGCCTCGCGTGGTTTAACTCTTTCTTTTATGTAGTTGAGAGAGAGTGATGGATTTTGAATTCCATGATAGAGGACAACCTATGACTTCCTTTTAACTCTTTGTATTTGGGATTTCCATTGTCTTACTCTATGTTTCCTTTAGTGGGGCGGATTTACAGTTTTATTTCCTATATCCTTGTTGTAGCATTTATGACATTTATTATGGCTCTGGATACTCATAGATGTCTATCATTCTGCTTTTATTTTATTGTTGGCTTTTAGCCGCTTAAGATTGTTGTAGACCATATGGCGGATCTGAGGCACGGACGGGACGGAGCTTCGCTGAGGTCCGAGGAGTGACAGATTTATTATGGCTTATCAAGAGCCTAGGGTTGAGTCTTAGGGACTAGTAACTTAGGCCGGTTGCGAGTATCGAAATGGCTCGTGGAGAACGCGGTCTATTCGATTTGTAGCGAAAGTCTTTAGATGGGTATCTTGAATACTCTAGAAGATGGAGTTAATTGAAGGTGTATATCCTAACTTCGCGGAGGTTACGTTGCGACGACGAACGTAACGATCGGGAGAAGGAGTTAGTAGCTGAAGACACTTCTTTTACTATTCGCGCAATGTATTGGGGTTTGTCTTTTGAGCGGGATGCAGATAGGTGGCATTTCTAACTGTGCAAATTTAGATGTTTTGTAAGTGGAACGATGCACGAATTACTCGACTCCCAATCTGCCGGGGCCGGACAATGCGGCAACTCGAGGAGGTTGAACCTGCCGTACACTCGGATCCAGCGAGGGGTCCAAGTGAGTTGAGGGCCAGCTTGCAGGCCCTCACGACTAGTCACTCAGCAGCGGGAAGGCGCGACAGCAGACGAGGCCGGCCGCGCGGAGTATGGAGGCGGAGTGAAGCCCTGGAGGATCTACCTTTGCCCAGCAGGCGCAAGCTTCTAGGGAGACGCAGGGCCTACACCGAGCACAGTTGTAGAGTTGCACCGGAGAAGAGCGGTCCCCCGCGCCAGTCTCTTCGGAATGCCGGCAGCTACAGGCCGTACACAGGAGTGAGTTTGGTAAGCACCCCTGTGCAGAGGCACAGCCGGTTGGAGCGCAGCTTTCCCTATTTTGTTGAAGGGGGCGGAGCGAATGATAGACTGTGGAGCGCCTCAATGAGTTCAGGGAGGGTGCGCACGAGTTTTTTTGGACGGCGAAGGCGACCACTGGGATCGTGGGAGAATGTGGTGCATATAAGGAGAAGCTCATTTCGACCCTTCGGGTTGGAGAGAGGGACAGAGTTTGGCTCGAACTGGCACCACTTGGACGCTGGGACCTATCGATGGTGTTGGACTTTCAGGAGACCCCAGCATGATTGCATCCTATACTTGGACGAGGTCAAGGAGCTTCTTATGAGCGCACTACTTCCGAACCAGCGTAGAGGAAGAATGAGAGCAGGATTCTGCGCAACTATGGCGGGGAAGGGCGAACGGACTGTAGCGAGTACGAGAGGGAAGTTTTCTCGGCTTCGGATTTGCGTGACCTTCGTCTGTGCAGGCGACGAGACAAGGCCCGCATTTTCGAGCCGAGCGGTTGAGACGTCTATCTTTCGGTCGCATGCAATCCTCTCTCTCAAGCTAGGGTAGGTGTTGATCGCGCGCTCATCGTGGAGGCGGCCGCGGACAGAGGTCCAGGCAGCAGCGAGGATGCTAGGACAAGGTAAGGCAAGGGCTGGCGGCTGAGGGTGCGAAGCAGACGCTCCATAGGAGGCGAAGATCCGAGGAGGCCAGCATCGGTGGCGCGGAGCACTCGCAGCCACAGCGAGGAGGATCGTCGGCCGCCGCCCTTCCCAGTGGGACCAATGTTGATCTGCGGTGGTCCCATTACCACACAGTGTCCACAAGCGGAGCGCGCGCAGGTGTTTCAGCATGTGGCCAGGGGCACGGTGCGTCCGATGCCGAGAGGGTTCGAGTTCACCGGCACCCGCTAGCTGCATCGGCGGCATCGTACCAGGTAGCACGGACTCCGTCGACGAGTACAGCCTGGGCGGACCACCGTCCCAAGCGCCAGAGCGAGGCGATACTCGACAGCGCCCCGAGTGGGGTAATGATATTGAGCTCAGAGGGACAAGCGGGCATGCAGCGACGGATTGGTTGCAGGTATCATTTTACTTGATGGATTTGAGTTAGTGCTTTATTTGATTACGGTTTTTTTTTTTACATCGCATTCATTTATAGATCGGCTGCTTTGCCGAGATTGCATGAATCCTTTTAGTTCCTTTGTTGTAGTACAGGGACATGTTGTAGGTACCCGACCACATTTTGATATTAGAGAGTACTAGCCAGTTGCCCTATTCGGGTAGGAGATGTGGATCATGCCTATAGGATTTGCTATGCCTTGCGGCAGCTTGGGGCATTTTTGACAGTGACGTCTTGGGCATGGATTGGTTTGACTAAGTATTATGCAACGGTTGTGTTGTAAAGAATCGCTGACGGTCTACTTTTTAGAGAACCTCGGGCCGGACTGAGGGTGTATTTAGTAGATGCCGGGGTTCGCTGTTTGGCTGATGACGATAGTCGTATCTGAGACTACGGCAACTGAGGTACGCGAGAGATTTGCGTAGCCTTATTGGCTAGTCTATTATGAGGGGCGAGATGAACACCCTAGGATGAGGATTTCCGGTGCAGTGGGGAGTTCAGGATGTGTTTCCGCTGAGACTACCGGGTATGTCCTCTGTAGGGAGAGTTTGATTTGTGGTAGATCTCGCGCCCGTGGGACTCACACAATCTCAAAGAGACCCTCTAAGATGGCAACCGGGCGAGCTGAGAGGAGCGAGGGGCAGCTGCCAGGATTTGTTGCGACAAAGGCTTGCATAATCGAGCGAGCGTTTCGCCTTGCGGAACACCAGTTTTGTTCGTCAAGAAAGGACGATCACTTATGCCTTTGCGTGGATTATCGTGAAGCTTAATAAAGTCACGATAGAACAAGTAATTCGTTGACCGAGGAATCATGAACTTGTTATGGAATCAAGCTTCAGGATCATGTGTTGGTATTCAAGTGACTTGCAGTCGGCCCCCCCCCCCAGGATACACAGTTGAAGAGTCAGCCCGCAGGATGTATTCGATAGACAGGCTTTATAGAAACGGCTATGGACAGTTACGGAAGTTCACAGTTATGCCAGTTTGGCGACTTACTTAATGCCGGCCAGCTTTTTATGGAATTGATGACCGTGGTTTTTTAAGCTGGTATTCTAGACAAGGTTCGTCGTGTCGATGCTCATCGGACGACATTTGGGTTTTTATACTTCGGGTGAATGCAGATCACGAGGACATTGAGGCGATTTGTGATCACGTCTTTGGAAAAGGGCTTTTATTTGCCAAGTTGAAGAATGTGAATTATGGCTTCGGAGAGTAGCCTTTTGGACACTTGATTTCAGGATCCAGTCTAGCAGTGGCAGATCCCAAGAAGATCGAGCAATCAAGGATTAGGCCGGAGACCGACGAGCGTCAGGAGATAGGAGGCTTCCTTGGATTGCCCGGTTACTACGGGAATTTGTTCGAGGGCATCGTTGCTAACACTGTCTACTCCCTACACGAGGCTCACGCACAAAGGAGTAAGTTCATGGTGGAATACGTGCGAGGCGAGAGCTCCAAGAGTTGAAGCAGAGATGGGGCGACTGCCAATATTGACCCGTACCATAGTGCGAGCAGGTCGGTATGTGGTTTATAGTGATGCTTACACTTAATGGTTTGGGCTGATGTATTGAGCAGATGGCAAAACAAACGGTGATCGCGTTTATGCTTTCAGCCAATGTAAAGGAATATGAGAAGAAATTACCCGACGCATGATTTGGAGATTGGGGCTGTAGTGTTAGATTAAGATATGGCGGCACTATCTTACATATGGACGAGCGGTGTGAAGGTAATCCAGATCGACAAGGCTTTAAGTATCTGTTTATCAGAAGGTCAAACTGAGAAGCGCAGATGAAGTTGGAGCGCTCAAGATTATGAATCTTGAGCATTCTTTAGCACCAGCGAAGGCTAACGTTCGCGGATGCGGTATGCGCTAAGTAGGAAAGTCGACGGAACTTAGCTAGTGATGTTGCTGACGCAACCACACGCAGTTGTGAGCAGATGCAGGTTGACGAGTTGGAGATAGTGACTCCTCGAACGCCTATGAGGTTTGATGACAGAATGAGAGGTGCCAACTATCTGTTGGACAGAATCCAAAGAAAGCAGCTTCCGATGTGGAGTGGCAAAGATTAAGGAAAATGCGTAGACTGGTTGCACCGGCGATTTTCCTTAATTGACGGTATCGACGTTGACTGGTTTCCGCGGAGACTTTGATGTAGGGAGTCGGCATTAAAACAGGATATTCTTCAAGAGCGCACGAGCGCCGTAATGCTATACAACGTGACAAATTGATATAAGGATTAAAGTTGCACTAATTGGTGCCTGGGATGAAAAAGCAGATGTTGGAAGAAGTTTTGTCGCTAGATGCTTAAATTGCCAACAAGTAAAGGGCTGGACCGAGGTTCCGCGGAAAACTCCAGCCCACCC
>NC_033624.1:7055817-7145959 GCF_001540865.1 Ananas comosus
TTGTTTGCATCGAGATTTTTCGAGTTTGCCGGATTTACACCTATTCACCCCCCTCTAGGTGTTACTTATCTTTTAGATCCTCGGGATCCATATCTCACACATGAGTCACCCACTGCCCCAAAACACATCATTTTGGATGTCTTGGCAGCAAACACCAAAGTCTCACATCAAAACGATTATCGTCGGATAATCATTCCGATCCGAGTTCCCGGAAGTGTCAATTTCAACATTGGAACCCTTCGCCACTCACCCGTCATCTCCAGACATTCGAGGCAATGTAGGTGACCAGCCAAACAAGGCTCAGTGGCAATACCCAAGGTGTTCCAACAACGTCGGATAATATTCGACCCAAAACCGCATTCCGTCGGCAGATTTTGCTGAAAAACGCACTGAAAACGACATTCGATCTTCGCAAAGGGCTTCGAACCTTGGACGATCAGTCCAGAGGTCATCAACCACACATACATGCTGCCTACAACAGTTGGGAAGTAACTAATTGCATATAAGTCCCTGCTACTAGCCATATTACATTAATACATGCAAAAGGAAGGAATTTGTAGCTCGTTACCGCTAACCGAGTAGTTTCGGGGTCATCCAAGACACTAACTGATAGGTCTCGACAAGGCAGAGGCCGTGCTCGCTGTTCGGAGTATTGCAGTTCATGGTGGGATGCACGGGAGCGTGCCGAACTTCAGCGAACAATGCACACGGGGAGCAACTATGCCGAACACGCTGATCCGAGCCTCACCGACAGCAAAGGGGGTGAGCACTATAATCAGCACTGACCAGGGGTCTTTATGATCACCTCCGAAGGAGTCAGAATCGCCTCGGGTTACGGGAACAGCGAAGACCATGCAAATTAGCCCTAACCGGGTAGGCTGGGAGCAAAGTGGTCTAGCCCGGTCGATGGCGGCTTGATGGCGGGAGAGTCGGCGGTAGGGGGGTGCGGCCGACGGCGGGAGGTGCGCTTACTGGGGGCGGGAGGCGGCGGCGGCGGCGGCAACGCGAGGACAACCCAAGCCCGCACAGCACCAGATCGGGTTCGTCTCCCTTCTCTGGCCATGGCTAGGGCCGGGGAGGCCAGAGGGATGGCGTCCTCCTGGGACCGAGATGAAGGGTCATTGACAACTACCGGCGGTGGGGAAGGCGGCACAGCTGGGTGCGGCTGCATCAGCCTTAGCTGGCAGTAAGCTTGCAGCAACCGTGGCGGCGACGCTCGGGGCTGCTACGTGGCAGGAGGGCCTCGCCGAAGGTCTGAGTTGATGCCAGAAGGGGGTCTCGAGGGTCGAGGTGCTCTCTGGCCTGATCTTGGCAGAGAAGGAGAGGTGGTGGTGAAGGTGAAGAAGGAGAGGGAGGAAGATGATGGCGGTGGCCGGCCAGAACCAAGTCACCGGCGATCAGTAAGCGCGCGGCGCACCTCTCAGGCAGAGGAGGGGCGGCTGGGCTCTGCTGGGGGGTCGTGGAGGCTAGGGTTAGGGTTTGTGGAGAAGAAACCCTAGTTGGCCCAATATATACAAAGCTGTAAATATGCAGGAAACGCCCTTATCTTCGCAAATTTACAACTAGACCCTCTACAACGCATGTAAAATGTGCGTACGCACCTTCACGTGCGATTTCACACAATTCGGTATATAAAATATAGGGACTTTCTGAAAACTCCGTTTCGCCAACTTTGACCCATCTTGGTAATCGCACGATATCAAAAGATCTGACCGTCGAATTTGTGAAGTACTGTGCCAGCGCTTCCGGCACAGCCGAAACATTGAAACCACAATTTTGTTTCACCTGAATTGGTTGCAGATTCGCGACAAAACCCCTCATCTCTCCGGCTCATATAAACCACCACCCCACCCCCTCCCCCCCCCCACCACACACATAATTTAAATTTAATTAAAAATCCGAATTCAAATTGAATTTCCCCAGATTCAAAAATCTCAGATCCTTCCAGAGCCTCATAGTAACTCAGATCCTCCCATAGCTGAATAGTCGTCGGACTATTATATGGGCTGAATAGTCGTCGGACTATTATATGCACCCGGGCGAGACTTGGAGGAAGAGCCAATTTGTATGCCAGCGGACCAACATGCTCTAGAATCTCAAACGATCCAACAAAAGATGGACTAAGCTTGTTCCGCAAACCGAACCGCTTGATCCCCTTGGAGGGCGATACCTTGAGCAACACATGCTCACGGACCTAGAACTCCAGATTCACGCTGTCGTTGGTCCAAGTAGCTCCTCTGTCGACTATACGCAGTTTGCAACCGCTTTCTTGCAATGCGGATCTTTGCCTCTGCATCCTCCACCAAGTCCGGCTCGATCATCCAACGTTCTTCGACATCGTCCCAATAGATAAAGGACTGACATCAACGCCTATATAGAGCCTCGTACTGTCACGCCCTGGACTTCAGAGGAAGGTCACCAGTCACGTGCACAGACCCGCCGTGTATACTAACACCTCTAGTGTACACCAGGGGTCTACAACCAACATAGAGAAAAGCATAACTTTCCTAACCGGATAATCAGAGTAGGAACATAAACACAAAAGCTTACACTATACACATCTCCAAAACTACAGTTTAGAACATAAAGTATAAAGTACACTCTAAATAGTCCCAACATATATCTCAACTAAACTAAAACAAGCTTGCATGGGTTCATCTATTCAACATCGAGGAGGCTCTAGCTAGTCACTGACCCCTTGCCACAAACCTAGCCTTTCCCGCTGCGGAAGGCTCTGCAGAAAAACAACCAACAAATGGGAGTGAGAACTATTAAACAATAGCTCCCAATGGGTAAGCCGCCGAGAGTGGCGAAATACACCAGTAGGTCAACTGAGGCATGAGTAAATTACAATAAGTAAGAAATGTAAATGCAACAGGTAGATGCAATGAATCAACTATAAACATGCCTCAACAATATATGTTTTCTAATTGACATGTCTTATGTGCTAGTCATTACATATACAAGTTGATATTTCATGCTAGTTATAAATTGTCCATCTTTAAACTACATGTCATAATTCATGCAGAGTGTCATCATTATAGTTTAACTAGCTAATGACATCATATAGCTATCTTCCTACACTAACATGAGTGTAAACATGCAAGTACTGTCATTGCAACTAATGACGAAACAAGAATGTCAACCTTCTAGAATGTTCATTACTAGGTACATCTCAACTAATGACATAAAGTATCTTTACTATTATGTCCATCTAAGGTTAAATTCAATTATATTAACCCAATTAACAAGAGACTTACACGTGGTAAGTCCCGGCTCGTGTCGTGCCTAATGGCCCCATGGAAGTCAACACTACCCACGGCAATCTACTTCGGCGCCCAGTCCCGCACGGGCGATCTGATGTCGCGTAGGCCAACTCCGGAGTGCCGGCTTGTGAGGAGCGACCCTCACAAGCATGTGCGAATGATCACATTGGCAAACAAGTGTAATCCATAGCATAAGGTCCATAGGTCTCATACCCAATCATCATGTCTCAAACATGGAATCATAACTACCCCGACACCAAGTCGGCAATTAACATAAGGAAAGTGGTTCACGAAGGTCATAGTCAATGATTTACTAAAGTGTTTACACAAACTCATGGCATATATCATGTATTTCTACATAAGCCTCCACTACATGGAGTATACAAATATCATGCAATTACTTCTGTTTAACCATACCAGTATGTCTTCTCACAACCCATAGGTCGGAGTCTATATCATAATGTCTAGTTCTAGTTATTAACTAGGCTATATTCAATAACATGAAGTTCATGCTAACTCTATCATGTGAATGCCGTAACAACTTATCCACACAAGCATACAAAATCTCATATAAGGTATTCTACACATGATCTTTAAACAATTCGTTCCATAGTATAGGAATATAACCTCCCTACATATGATATGTACGAAAGTCCTGTCATCATGTCTACAATATGGAATTACATAATTTAACTCAAGAGTTAATGGTCTTAACCATTCTCCACTTAGTTGTTAATCCACACTAAGTGTCACATTCATAGCTCTATATCAATCCCCTATTGAATTATGCAATATTTAACTTTTCTACACTAGTTTCATTAATCCCATGTATTGCATGCTAATTAAGCAAGTTTCCAAAGCTCCTTTTCCTCTACTACATAGAGGTTCCATTTTATCTTATATCATAAGCATGCTGTATGCATGCACACATTTATTCAAACATATATTCACATGAGTATACAAGAATTTCAACTTAATAGTGTCAAAGAAGACATAAGGGGAATTCAACCATTTCGGTAAGGTCAAACCCACCGAGAACTCGACGACTCCTTCCGGCAGCCTAAACAAGGAGCTCTCAAACCTCTAAACACCCTAACAACAAATCTAAATCAATTAGAAGATTTACTAAGCCTTCTATGAAGACTTCACGAAATCACAACACATAGGTAGAAATATACCTTACATAGAGCAAGTCCTTACTCCACACTTTCCTCCTCAGGTTGAGCACCTAACCAACCTAAAAGAGGATTTAACATCACCAAATCAGTTCTATATAGCTCAGCTGAGAGCTAACACAAGTTATCGAGCCATCAACCAAAAACCAAACAAAGTAGCTATTAAGAAGCTAACCTCTCTCAACTCTAAGCCGAGCTCTCTCTCGAGCTAAAATCGGAGGTCACCACTCCAGAACATTTCTTCCTTTACTTCTACAGCTCCTCCAAAGTCCAAAAGACTAGCCAACATAAAGAGGAGAAAGAAAGAAAATTAATTCCATCAAAGTCTTCTCAACAAACAGAAGAAATCTTAGAGAGAGAAAGAGGAAAACCCTACCCTGCTTTCACCAAGCTAGAACACAGGGAAAGCCAACTGGGGGTCGGTTTGGCCTTTAAATGGATAAGCACACAGCCAAAATTACCAAAAAAACTCCTTACCAACTCAATCAGCTGCATTGAGTACCGGTACTCGGGAGGAGGTACCGGTACCCGGCCCTAAAACAGCAACAACCCGAGCGCTCTACTCAGCCAGATTAATGCAGTGTACCGGTACTAACTCAATGCAGTACCTGTACCTAGCCCCAGTACCGGTACTCCCCAGCTTGGTACCGGTACTCAGTATAAAAACCTCCAACTCAAGAGCTACGCAACTGGCCTTCCAGTGGGGTACTGGTATCTTACTCAGGTACCGGTACTCAACACTCAAAACCTGAATTTGCAGGTTTTATTGTCAGCAACCAATCCGAACACTTAGAACACTTAAGCTAAAGCCAGTACTCTTCCAACAGCACTCAAAACAGCTAAGATAGTGTCAATTACTATCCTTACACTGAAACCTTGCTATTTGCTAAAGTTCAGTGTACTACACGTACAGTGCCATCCCGATGCTCGCTTAATAACTATTATTATAGGCGAACTCCACCAGCGGCAAATACTTGAATCATCCTTCACCATAATCCAGGACACACGCATGAAGCATTTTCTTGAGAGTTTGGATGACTTGCTCTGATTAACCGTCGCTCTAGGGATGGAAAGCCGTACTGAAGTTCAGCTTCGTACTTATGGCCTGCTGTAAGTTCCTCCAAAACCAGGATACGAAGCGAGTGTCTTGTTTCGAAACGATCGACATCGGCACTCCATGGAGCCGAACAATCTCGTCAATGTACAGTTGCGCTAGTCGATCTTGGGACCAAATAGTATGCACCGGTAGGAAATGAGCCGATTTCGTCAACCGGTCCACTATGACCCAGATTGCATCGTGACCTCACTACAATCGAGGTAATCCTATGACGAAATCCATTGAGATCTGCTCCCACTTCCATACAGGCACCGAAAGTGGTTGCAGATTTCCCGTCGGTCGTAAGATAAAGCAGTACTCTGAGCGGTCCCGCTCCTCTAGGGCAATCAACTCAAACGTGGCCCGACTGACCACACCGGAAACCCTGGTCCCTCCGCTGTGGGCAAGCAGTCACCAGATGCGCCTGCCCACAGATCAAACAGGGTCGATCACCCTGTCGCTGCTGCCTAATGGTGCACTTCTGGCCGACTGCTGAGTACGAGGATGCTTTAGTGGCCTCTAGATGGAGAAAGAGCCACCGCTCGACTTGGAGTGGGGACGCTTCGTCCCGGTTCTTCTCGGATGTATCACAATTGATTCATGCCTCTTCCATATTATTCTGGATCAACAGGGCTCGATCCAGGCACTCGTTGAACGTCATCACGTCGTGGGACACGATCAGAATTCGAATGTTGGGCCTCATCCTCTTACCAAACATCCGAGCCTTGTGGTACTAGTCGCAAACCACAAAAGGAATAAATCCAACAATGTGAGAAAAGTCTCTCTTATACTCCGCCACAGTGCGGTTACGCTGCCTGAGTCGCTCCAGCTCGCGCTCTAGGCCATGCTTGGTGCTGTCCTTGAAATACTGACTATAGAGGAGTTCTCTAAACTCCTTCCAAGGCGAGTATGTCTCGGCATACTTTTTCTCGAAGAGGCGTAACCACGAGACATACGCCTCGTCCTCCCGGCAGTGAGCGGTTAACGAGATTCTATCATGTTCCTCGATATGTAGGTTGTGGAACAGCTTCTCCATATGGGCAACCCAGCGCTCGACTGTCTAACCGCCATCGTTCTTTTCCGCAAACTTCGACAGATCGAACTGCCGGAACTTCGCCAACCTCGTCCTGATGCGGGCGCCCTCTGCTGCAGGGGCGTTAGTACCCCCAGCGAAAATCGTTGTGGTGGCCATCGTCGTCGTCATCGTGATGGCTGGAGCCACGGCTGGTGCAGACGTTGCAAGAGGATCTGTGGTCGTTGGAGTGCCTTGCGCTGGAGGTGGAACCGGGGCGGCAGCAGTTGCAGCCTGCTGCCGCAAGAACTGCTGAAACATACCCAAGAGGGCTGTCAATTGGCCCCTCATATCAGCTACCTGGGCCTCGAGCTGCTGGATACGAGTATAGCCCAGCAGCTCAGTGCCTATTTACTCCCCACCACATCCGTCCATAGGGACTTGCTTTCTCGAGTTGCCAGATGCCTCCGCATAAGCGCGTCCACTACCACAACCCGGACGAGTGGGTCTATCACGAGCCATCTGTAACAGCAAACACCATCAAGCGAGTGAATCAACTCGACAAATACTCACCGGGGCTCAAGCCCAAACCCCACACTCGCATGCCTATACACCTTAGGTCTTCCTACGGGTTAATCTAACTAGTGGTTTAGTTTAATTTTCAAAAAGACTGAACTTGGCTCTAATACCACCTTAATCTGTCATACCCCGGAGTCCCTTTACAGTTTGCGGATTAGCGAAAAATGCCCAAAACTTTTTTTTTAAACCTTGACCCAAGGGTAAAAAACCTGCTACAAATGCAAGGAATCCACAAATGTAGGAAATCCACTGTTCACGCGGACAGAGTCTCCCAAACCCCGCACGGCGTCGCACATAATACAAGTTAACCATATCCATTCACAACACATATTTATAAATACATTCACCACGACACAGTATATAGTATCATAAATCTTGAAAGTGTTTTCCACCCAAAAACTCACTTTGAAATAGTAAAATCACGAAAACTGTAAAACCTTTTTGAAAACCGTTTTCCACACGAAAACCCTTATCTTTTAAAAGTGAGTTATCGCGAAGGGTAGAAAGCCATTTTTATAAATTCCCACAATGTTTATAAAACAATTTTATTTAATATTCTGAAACTTGCCATAACCAAAGTAAAACCAAAGTAAAACCAAACCAAAACCAAGTAAAGCTAAACCGAAGCACATAAAGTCTAAATTATTTATTAATGAAAAAGGGGTAGAATCTAGAATCGCATGGCACCAAGTCGAGACCTCTAACGCTCGCTAGATACGTGTCTCACGTCTCGTCCCGACTCGATCTGCCAAGCTCACCTGAAATGGGGGGAGGGGTGAGAAACCAAACAAGGGTCTCCTAGTAGGTACCACAAGCCGACACGGGCGAGTGTACTCAGTTGTAACAAAAAATGTAACAGTGAAAGGTAATACAGTAGTAATGCCAATAGTAAACGAGATATATGCATATACAACTACCGCTACTGTAAATAACATGCGTCAATCGAATGATTAGTTCAAAATACCTAATCCAGAATTTGCCCTATCGGTCTAAGGACCTCAGGCAAGTGCTATGCCACTCTAAATGGCGTATAACCCTAGCATAAGCTCTTGGGCTCACGGGTCGAAAGTCTGATCACTTTTTCGAAAAAGAATACCATTGTAGTGGCCAAACCGCTAGTGTACGTGAAATGAGTACGAGCAGTCACAATCTATGCAAATATGATCAATAGCCGTCGGCAAGTAGCCAATCATCAACCCTTTAGGGTGTGCCGACCGAATAGGTCATCAACCAGAATCTCAAAATCAACCAACTAGGTAACAACTGGTGTCATGTCATGCACATATACACTCAACAACCGCTCTACTCCTAGATCATGATTATCAAATGCGAAAATAGTTGAGTAGAGCATTAAGTAATGAAGTTATATGGTGCTAGGCTCAATAATCATAGGTAATGCGAGGAACATAAAGAGAGAGAGTGAAGGGAACGTCACTGTAATATATCGAAACCTCGGTAGCTTATATCGAACTTTAGTCAAATTGACCAAAGTGTCCGAGAGAAATAGTTGGACAACGTCCATTTAATATTCCAACAATGTTTGAAGGGTTTAAGTTGAGTTCCAAGTGAGTTAGAAAGGTTTTAGCATTGCTCGGCGCGAATTGGAGTCGAAACGATGCAAATATTGAAGTCTGGACATTTTGTTACCGGTAATGCGTTGGAGTAGTACCGGTACCAAGTCTGTTACCTGAGAAAGCAGCTCTCGGGTTTCGCTGTGCGTAGTCGTGTAACCGGTGACAAAATGGCTAGTACCAGTACCAAGTGTCCTTCGCAGCAGACTTTGGTTTGCTGCAAATATGAAAAGAGGGAGGGTCTAAATGCAAATGTAGCAGTCTATAAAAGACCCCACACCCCTCCTCTCTTGTTCACAGCCAGTAACACTCTCCTTTTTCTCATTTCTCTCCCTCTCTCTCTCTAGAAGCTCTCCCAAGGTGGATTTGGAAGAGTTGGAGAAGGATTTGAAGGAGATTTTTGGAGGTTTAGAAAATCTAGAGCTCTCCTACAAGGTGTAGCTTGGTGAGCTTTGGGCTAAAGTGAGATTTTTGTAAGATTGAGAATATGGCTTGGTTTTGTACCCTAAATCTTGTGGTTTTGATCCTTTTACATGATTAGAAACCTTGTAGAGGCCATAGAACACATGAAAATTCATGTTTTTTCATGAGCTCTCATGGTGGATTTCTAGAGTTTGATTTATATGCCATAGGAATGGTTCAATTGACCTAGGAATAGTTCTAGATGAGTTTCTAGATGGTGAACAAGCTTGCTTTTACTTGTTTTAGATATCAAACCAAGGTATTGGGCAAATGACGTTGTTAGGGCACCAAAATTGGGACTTTTGTCCTAGGTTGGTTTAAAGGCAAATTGACCTTGTAGAAACTAAATTGGGGATATTTCTAACTCATTTATGGACTCGGTTCGCCGATCCGACGAGTCTATGAAAGGTTATTGGGGAAAAAGCCTTATTTGGCTTTGTTTTGCCACAGGCGAGAGAATAGGAGCCCAAAAATCATGAGATTTGAACCGTAGCACCTCTACAACTATACGAGGTGGGTGGTGCTTTCCAAAATCGATGAATTTTCTTTTGTGTCTAAAGTGTCATTTCTTGAGCATAGGTTATATATGATCATTTTACATTGTAGGATGAAATGAGAGCATGTGGCTGTATGTTATTGCATGTTGTTAGTACAAATGCATATGAAAAGATAGTAAAAGAATGAGAACTTGTAAAACCCTATGTATGCATAGATGATGACAAGAACCTAGAAAAGATAAAGGACTTAGTGACATTGAGAACAAATGACATTATGACATGTGGATTGTGTGGCATTAGTAAACATGTGAATGCTAGAGTTGAACACTTAGTGTGTGGCATTAATGAATTAACAATGCATGTGAATGAGTATAAATAACAAGTAGTGCAAATGACACTAAAAAGAATGAAAGAATGCAAGTAAATGGCATAGTTCATATAATGACATCACAACCTTAAAGTTAATGGTCATATGAGCATTGTATCCTTATAGTGAATCGTTGGATTGAACTTGAAATCTTTAAAGTTAAGGATTGATCATACTCGCCTATAAGTCTTGGCTTGAGAGAGGTCACTCCCCCTCGAGCGATGAGCTTCGGAGTGTCATCACTGGGTTAGTGTTGCCCAGAGGATGGTCCTGTCGGGAGAAAGCTTAGGGCCCGATATTAGGGATTTGGTTGGTGAGTCTATTTGGTCCCGTCGGGAGGAAGCTGAGGGCCCGATAGTGGGGACTTGGATTGGTAAGTTGTTAGTTGAGGCGAAACCTACGGGTTAGCCAAAAGGACTGAGAATTGGAAAGTAATCTTGCATTCATCATGAACATTCTATTTGAGCATAATTATTGATTATATCTTATTCAGGCATATTAGCTGTATTTGTTTAGTTGGTTACTATCTATTCTTTCTTCTATTATGCCTGATATAGACCTAGTGGGAAAGTCGGCGAGGTTGGTGGTCGAACCCACTGGGAACTTTGTTGTGGTTCTCACCTCTCTTTTTCCACAGCCGGGACTGAGTGAGCCGGCCGACGATCGCGGTAAAGGTATCGCGCCAGAGATAGAGACCACCCGAATTGGTTTCATATTTTGGTTTAGTTGCATACCCTTTATATCATCTTTTGTATTTTGATGATATAGATGTATTAAAGATGTTTAAATGATATTAAATGTAAAGGTTTATTTTGGAAAACATATGATGTATAAAGAGAAGAAATGATGCAAAGATTGTAATAAAATTCAAATGTTGAATGCATGTATGTGGTTAAAAGTTAATCATATTACTTGTATACATGTTTAGTTAGTACTTTCACTTTGGCTATTGTTTGCCCTCGTGCAAGCCAATTATGTATGTTTTCGCATGTGCAAATTTCTCTACTTAAAATGTACTTGTGTTGAGCCTTGGGCCTACAGGGGAGGTGCTGTCCGTTCGGCGTCTGTTCGACGTGCATGAACCGACCAAATAGGATCGGTCCTGGGGCATGATAGTCACCGAGCATGCACCACGGCGGTCGGGAAAGGAGGTGCTGCTGGGTGCGGTCGCACCAGGCCTAGCTGGCAGCAAGCTTGCAGGAGCCGCGGCGGTGGCGCTCGGGGCAGCTCTGGCCAGCGGGAGGGCTTTGCTTGAGGCCCAAGAAGATGCCAGACAGGGGGCCCTGAGGGTGGAGCTGCTCTCTAGCCCGACCTCGGCAGAGAAGGAGAGGTGGTGGTAAAGGTGAAGAAGGAGAGGGAGGAAGATGATGGCGTTGGTCGGCCGGAACCAGGTCGCCAGTGGTCAGGAAGCGCGCGGCACACCTCTCAGGTAGAGGAGGGGCGGCTGGCTCAGCTGGGGGGTGGTGGAGGCTAGGGTTAGGGTTTGTAGAAAAGAAACCCTAGTCGGCCCAATATATACAAAGGTGTAAAAATGCAGGAAACACCTCATCTTTGCAAATTTACAACCAGGCGCTCCATAGCGCATGTAAAACACTCGTACGCGCCTCCACGTGCAATTCCACGCAATTCGGTATATAAAATATAGGGACTTTTGTGAAAACTCCATTTTGCCAACTTTGACCCTGTTAAATATGTCTCGAATTTTAGTACCGCAAGGTTTTCTAACCCTATTCTGTTTTGATTATCCTATTAAGTTAAGTTTAGATTATGCCTAATTTTATTGAAATATTCCTAATCTTAGTTGGTTTGTATTTCTAGTTGTATTAGGATTTAGCCACTATTATAAATATACCCATTATTCCATTGATTTAGTGCGGAAGATAAGAGAAAGAGTATGTGTATTTTTGGGATTATGGTTTTGTGAAAGAGGTATATTTTGTATACCACTTTGATTATAATGAAGATCTCCGCTCAGTCTTTGCCCATGGATGTAGGCCGGTGGCCGAATCACGTAAATTTCGGTGTGCTCTTTCCTTTTTTTTTCTCTTCCTGTATTAAGTATTTTTTCTGGATCTATTTTTGGCTGTTCCAATTTTAACAAACAGGTATCAGAGCTGGAATGTTCGTTTCGGTGTTTAAAGCGTCGACGAAGTTTGAGATCGAGAAGTTTGATCGCTCCAGCAATTTTGCTCTACGACAAGTTGTCGTTTTGATGCAACAAAGTTGCAAAAGGCGTAATTGGAGAAGGAGAAGATTGGCACTTCAGAAAATTCCGCGGATTTGCTCATTAAGTTTTTCGGCGATCAAGTTCAAGTATTTCGTGAACTTGTTTGCATATGCAGTAGCACTCCAGGAGCTTTTGGGATTTTGGTGGAGAAGACAGAGAATTCAAGCCAAGGTGGAGATTGTTAAATATGTCTCGAATTCTAGTACTGCAAGATTTTCTAACCCTATTCTGTTTTGATTATCCTATTAAGTTAAGTTTAGATTATGCCTAATTTTATTGAGATATTTCTAATCTTAGTGGGTTTGTATTCCTAGTTGTTTTAGGATTTAGCCACTATTATAAATATACCCATTATTCCAATGATTTAGTGCGGAAGATGTGAGAGAGAGTATGGGTGTATTTTTGGGATTAGGGTTTTGTGAGAGAGATATATTTTGTACACCACTTTGATTATAATGAAGATCTCCGCTTCGTCTTCGCCCGTGGATGTAGGCCGGTGACCAAACCACATAAATATTGTGTGCTTTATTTTTCTTTTCTCGTTCTTGATTTTCTTTTGGTATTTTCGCATCTAACGAACTAGATCTTTTCGATTTTAGTTCTAACAGACCCCTTCTCAATAATCGTGCAATATCAAGAGATTCGCCTGTTGGATTTGTGAACGGACTGCGCAAGCGCTTATGGCATTGCCGAAGAACCGCTCCAACCACCGGCATTGCCTCAGATTCAATTCTTTCTAGGTGAACAGATACTTGAGACTGTTATGGTCGAAAATTATCTCGCAGTGCTCCCCATACAGGTAGTGATACCACAACTTCAAAGCGAACACCACAGCAGCAAGTTACAAGTCATGCATAGGGTAATTCTTCTCCCAATATTTAACTGCAGTGAAGTATAAACAATTAACCTACCATGCTGCATCAGCACATCTCAAGCCATTGTGTGATGCATAACTAAATATCACAAATCCTTCTACCATAACTGGGAGGAAAATGATTAGAGCCGACATCAGTCTTTGCTTCACATCCTCGAAGCTCCTATGGTAATTCTCACTCTAGAAAAACTTGATTCCTTTACGCATCAATCGAGTGAGAGGCGTTGAAAGCTTTGCAAAGCCCTTCAAGAATCAATGATAATATTCAGCCAATCCAAGGAAACTCCTCACCTTGGTTATTGTCGTCGGTCTGGGCCAATCCCGAATAGCATTGATCTTCTTCGAATCGACTGCCACTCCAGCGGTTGAAATCATATGGTCCAAGAAAGCTACCTCCCGAAGGCAAGAAAGCTACCTTCCGAAGGCAAAACTCGCACTTCTTCAACTTGGCATACAACTTCTTCCCTTGCAAAAGTTGCAGCACTATTCTCAAATGCTCCTCGTGCTTTGCATTCCTTTGAGAGTAACTTACGATATCATCGATGAACACCATAGCAAGTCGGTCCAAGGAACAACATAAATACTTGATTCATTAAATCCATAAAAGCAGCAAAGGCATTAGCCAATCCAAACAGCATCACTGTAAACTCATGATGTTCGTTCCATGTCCTGGAAGTCGTCTTGGGAATGTTCTCGGCCCTCACCCTCAACTGGTGGTAACAAGACTGTAGGTCAATCTTCGAGAAGACACAAGATCCTTGCAGCTGATCAAATAGATCATCAATATGAGGTATGGGATACTTATTCTTGATGGTTACTTTATTCAACCCTCTATAATCCATACAAGATCTAAGTGAATCATCCTTCTTCTTCATGAACAACGCTCCCAAGGTGACATACTGGGTCTCACAAATCCCTTATCTATAAAATTCTAAAGTTGCGCCTTAAGCACTCTCAGCTCAACCAGTGCCATTACTTAGGGTGCTTTCAAGATTGGCATAGTTTTTGGAACCACATCAATCACAAACTCAATCTCCCTGTTTGGTGGCATCATCGTCAACTGTGGGAGAAACACATATGAAAACTCGCGGACTACCGGGATATCCTTGCATCCCGATACCGCCATAGGTACCCCTACAATAGTCGCCAGAAAGGTAATGCATCATTGACTAGTGAATGAATGTGATATATCGGTATCAAATAATGCACATACTCTAATGTTAGAAATTGGCACTACATGGTCTGCTGTAGTGGAAACCTCAACCTACGCTGCATAGACTCAGCCACTTTGTGCCTGTTGCTGCCGCTCGGCCTGGTGCGACACTGAAGCCCTATTTGCCTAGCTGTAGGTCGGCGGAGCTCTCGACATGTGCTGAGGTGTGGAAGGGACCAATGCCATCAACGGTGCTGGCGATGCTGCTTGAGGACAAGTTGACTGCATGTGCCCTGGCTACCCCACATCGGTAACGTCGGCCGGCCCTCTTTCTGCTCGTACTACCATAGCCAATGTGGTCCTCCACAAATGATGCATTGTTGAGGCTTCTTCTATTGCTATCTCTATTGACGGATTCTACTAGATTGCTGTCGCCCCTACGATCCATGATCCCGAGAACATGATTATGGAGGCCTCTGCGGTCGTCTCCTACTGGTCTGTCCTCCATCAGGTTTTCTATCATGATTTTGCCCAGATACTGCCGCCCGTTCCCTGACTACTGTCACTCTTCGCTCTATCCAAAATGCATGTCGTATCTACGTCTCACACAACTATTATAAAAGCACTCTTAGCTGCTATACAACCTCAGTCAAACTAACCAATTGTTCTCGTAAATCCTGTGAGTCACTCCATCTAGCCTTCTTCAGCTTTGTCGGTGGTGCGAGTGTAGCCATGTCAGGGATTGATGCCTATAAGGCATCGTAAGCACTTACAACAAAGAAGCATGCATAACACATAGAAACACGACCCTCGACACAATCAAGCAAAAGTCTAGAAGGACATCCCTTTTTCCCTATATTATAATGTCGTCTGCAGCCGACACAATCATCTTGCAGGAAAAGACACATCTACTTCGATCACTCTCCATGCCTTAAGTCACGTCTCTCACATTTGACTTTTCTAAGGTCGGTCAAAAGCCTAGGATTTCTTTGTTAGGTCCTATGTGTTGGCAAGTTTCGTGGGTCGAGTCGGAGTCTTGAAGAAGTCCGGAGCGAAGTATTGAAGATCGAAGAATCCAAGACTTCGAAGAATCGGAAAGGACGCAAAACATGCAAAACTTGAATCACGATGCGTAGGTAAGTTTTAAATCTTGTTTATGGTGATTCATACTTATTTATAGATCTTAGAATCATATTTTCAAATTGTAATTGATTAGAAAGTTTCTAAGAGTTTGTAAAACCCAAAACAATGCATTTTCAGCGAAAATTGCATTGCTGTACCGGTACAAGGGTTTTCTGTCCAGGGTACAGCCATTAACATTTGCGCAGAAAGTTTGATGGTTGTTCCGGTACAAGCTTCATGCTGTACCGGTACAAGCCCCGTTCCGGAACAAGCTGAAGCTATCCAGGGTACAGGAGCTTCGCAGAAAAATCTTCCGTCATGGTGTACCCTGGACAGCTTTCCTTGTTCCGGTACAAGGTGCTGATTTTGGAAAGAAACTTTCTAATCCTACTCTGTTTTGATTCTAAAGTCTATAAATAAGCTATAGGGGTTCTCTAACTGATTAAGCATCACGAAAATACATATTTGAGAAACCCTAGAGGCTCGGATTTCATCAAAAACCTATTTTCTACAAAAA
This sequence comes from Ananas comosus, assembly GCF_001540865.1. Lineage (NCBI taxonomy): Eukaryota > Viridiplantae > Streptophyta > Magnoliopsida > Poales > Bromeliaceae > Ananas > Ananas comosus. The sequence continues at coordinate 7,071,736 of NC_033624.1, forward strand.
GCCTCTTTTAGATCAAATCGAGATATTGAAATTTGATATTAATATGTCGATTTGATCTCCGCTTCGCTTGGAGTTCTATTCCCTGGTTTTCTACAATACTCCAAAGCGAAGGATCACCATATTCATGATATTCTTCATGGTGGCGTCGTGGATTCGGCGTATTTGACGGCGGTTCGTGGATTCGGATCGTGGGCTCGTGGATTCGAGTGGCGTCGTGGATTCGGCGTGATTGAAGCTTCGTGGATTCGAAGTGGAGGCGTTCGTGGATTCGAACGTGAGGGCGTGGACAACCCGGAGGGTAGCGCGAAGATTCATAGGAGGTTAAGAGAGGTTGAGTCCGTGGAGTCGGTAATCACCTTGTAATCTTTTCTCTTAGTGAATTATTTTTTCGCGTGTTGGTCCCGTGGGTTTTTCTCCAAGTTGGAGTTTTCCCACGTAAATCTCGGTGTGCTTTTTATTTTTCGTATTTATTTTTATTGTATCGAGATTTGTGGTTTTTGGTCGTTCACCTATTCACCCCCCTCTAGGTGATAGATACAATCTAGATAGATCCTTGGGCTCCTCAAAACTTTCAATTGGTATTAGAGCGGGATCTAGATAAATTGTTATCTAATGGCCGAAGTTGGTAACATTAATCGACCTCCGCTCTTCGACGACACGAATTATGCCTATTGGAAAGTTCGCATGAGAGCTTTTCTAATTGCTATCGATGAGCGGGTTTGGCAATCAATTGAATTTGGGTGGAAACATCCGATAGAAAAGGTCGATAATGTTGAAAAGCTAAAACCACGGAACAAATGGACGAAAGAAGAAAACGAGACATCTTCGTTTAACGGCAAGGGCATAAACGCTTTATTTAATGCATTGTCTCAAACGGAGTTTACTCGTGTTTCGGTGCGAAACGGCAAAGAAAATTTGGGATACTCTACAAGTTACACATGAAGGAACGAGCTTAGTAAAGGTTAAAAAATTGCAAATGCTAACAAGCAAGTTTGATTCTATTTCTATGGATGAAAACGAGACCTTTACCGAGTACTATACACGTCTACAAGACGTTGTGAATACATGTGCTAACTTGGGAGAGAAAATTCCGGATTCAAAGGTTATTAGAAAGATTCTTCGAACTCTTCCGGAACGCTTTCAGGCAAAGGTTGCCGCGATCGAAACGGTTAAGCATCCGGACGAGATGAAAGTCGAAGAATTAGTAGGTGCTTTGCAAACTTATGAGATGACTTTTCCTACTAATCAATCTTTTGTCAAGTCTTCTTCTAAAAGCACAGGGGTTGCGTTGAAATCGACGAAAGAGGAAGACGGAGACTCAAATTCCGATGGAGAGATCTCAATTGCCGACTTTGAACATCAACTTGCGCTTCTCACGAAAAAGTTTCGCTGGAATTTCCGAAAGAGCAAATCGAATAAACCTTCATCTTCGAAGCAACAAACGTTTCCTAAGTCTACATCCAAGGAGAAGAAGCGTGCAAAGGCTTCAAAAGAAAAAGATGTATTTGAAGGTGAGATCCAATGCTTCAAGTGCAAAGGCTACGGCCACATCGCGACAGATTGTCCTTCAAAGAAAGTTTATAAATCGAAGGCTATGCAAGCAAAGACTTGGGATGATTCTTCTAGTGAATCATCGTCAAGTGACGAAGAAAAGAATGATCAAATTGCTTTATTTGCTAATACTCCTTCGTCGAACGTTGTTTGTTTATCCTCTTTTGCAACTAATTCGAATGTTTCTTTTTCCTCGCGTGACTCATCGAACGACAACGGCGAAAGCGAGGAGGAATCAAATGACGATGATATAGCGGAAGCCTACAACCAACTTCTTATCGAGTCAAAGAAGATGGCTAAATTAAATAAGAAGTTGAGGCGTCGTTTATTGAAATTCGAAGAAGATAACCACAACTTGAAGACCACGAACAAAGTTCTTGAGGAGGAAAGGGAAACAAATTTGAAAAATAATTCTATCCTCCAAGAGAAGCTTGATGAAGCAGAATCAACGATTAACTCTTATAAAGATAAAGTTGGATTTTTGGAGCATCAATATGAGGAATCGCATACATCCAACAGATTATTGACCGATCAAGTTCGTTAACTCCAATCCGATCTTCAACAATTTTCTTCGGGATCAAAGAAGTTGGACAAAATGCTTGGATTGGGTCAAACGAGCAAATTGGGCCTTGGATATGAACGGACATATGTTGAGAAGGATCAAACGGCGACATCTAAAGTCTCAACAACTTTAAAAGGCAAAGTGTGTCATCGATGTGGCATCAAAGGACACATCAAAAGAAATTGCCCAAACAAAGAAAAGAAGAATCAATCGGCAACTTCTAATCGTCAAGTGGCACCCTCTACTACTCGATTTTCCCCACAGGATTTCAAGGAAAAACAATTAAGTCGAGTACCTCGAGGGAATCGGAGCTCCAACGCACAACGTCAAGCCCGACCAACGCCACCATCAACGAAGCGATCAACGGTTGATCCAAAGTCAAAACAAGCCATGCCGAACGTCTACAAGCCGAGACAACACAAAATCCAACAAGTTTGGATTCGGAAAGGTGATATCTTTCCTTGTTCTTCATCTTAGTTTGTTTTGATTCTTTATGTAATGCTTTGATAGGTGCTTATTGTATATTTTTAGTCATTGCATTACATGTTTAGACGATTTTTGGTGCTTTGGTTTTTATTTGGTTAAAAATCATTTTTTGAGGAAAGGTATTTGGGAATTTCAAAATCTTTGAGAGAGGAGATAATTGAGAATCAATTTTTTTTTAGGAGAGAAATTTTTTAAAGATTGTTTAAACGGGTTTTATCTTCACAATCATATTAAGTTAAATTCATATTAATTATCGTCTTTACTCCACTATTTATTATTTTGACGATAATTTATTATATGATTTCTTATTGCATAAATTCATCAAAATTTTGAAATCAAATTTGATTTTTTGGTGATTAATTCATCTTGGTTGTGAGTGTTGGATATGATGAATGGATATTCTCTAATTGACTAAAATTCGTCAAAATTATTTTCAACTGTGAGATTGTCTAATTTAGGGGGAGTTTGAAATTGTTTAAAAAAAAAAAAAAGGAGAAAAAGAAACTCCTATGTTTAAAAGATGTGGAAAGAGTTACATCCAAAAGGAGTGTGAAAACTACCACCACATGTAGGAAAGAGCTACCACCCCGGTCGTCCGGCAAGTGTGTGAAGCTACCACATGGTATTTAATTGAAAAAGCCGAAAAAGGTTGGAAAAATATAAATATTTTAGAATTTTCGGAGTAATAAGGTGCTAGTTTGAAAAAGATGCTCAAAGAGCCACCCCCGGTGCCATATTAGTTAAATCTCTATTTTGAATGTATTGCGACAAATTGGTGTCAATTTTGTTGAATTTCTAAAAATCATTTTTCATCAACTTACATCTTGATGTTTTTGAATCATTAAATTATTTTTGATTTTGAAATTTTGATGTTTTGATGTGTTTTGAAATTTTATAATATCTTATTTTCATTACAATGATTTTTGGAGTAAAAGCCTTAACTATATGAATTTAATTTAAATGTGATAGATTTTTAAAGTATATTTTTCGAAAATTTTTTTTTCACATTTTGGTCCTTGTACCGGAACAAGAACCCGTGTACCGGTACAAGGTCTGCGGCCGAGCGAAATATAACCGGGTATAACGCTTCGATCTTTCTCAAAACTCAATCGTTTTCCAAAATTTTTGGTTCTGTGAGCTCCAGAGACTCTCCTTCATTCGTTCTACACATTTTTCCTGTGGATTTGTAAGTTTTTAGCATCAAATTTGTGAGTTTTATCCCGATTTTGCTATTTTCACTGTTTTTGCGGGATAAGGGTTTGATCTCTGTTCTAATCCGTTTTTGATGCAATTTTTTGCTATAGATCAGTGTCTTAGGCTATTACCTTGCTTGTAGAACACTTGAACAACATCAAAACAAGTTATTTTTCGCTGATCTAAAATTTATGTTCTAATGTGCATGTAATTTCGGGATTTTTCAAAAAGTTCGATTTTTGCTGAAATATTTTGCATGATCTGGTTAGAAATAGCTTTTGTATGCATTCTAATGTAATTAGAAATTTTTTCGCTATTTTTACAGATTTTTTCCAGAAATTATGTTCATGTATGCAATTTTTGATATAGGAAAATGGCATTTTTGCTCGTACTGGTGCTTTTGGTGCTCATGGCTGGGAGACGGAGCCGTGGTAGTGGTAGAGGTCGTCATGGGGTTTCTAAAAGGACACGTACCACTGAAGAAGCGTCCGGGTCTGATCCGGATTATCAGGAGAGCTCCCCTGAAGAATCTGAAGAACCTATTGCGCGACTTGACAAAGGCAAAGGTTTAGCTGGCGAATCATCTCACGGTGGTGGTTCTCGTACTCGTGAGGGACGTTCAAAACAAGCTGCAGAGGTTCCTCCAGCACGGCGAAGGTTGTTTGCATCAAAGTCGTGCATAGCTGAACGCTTCGTGAACTTCCATGATCTGATTCGGGAGGTTCCTGATTTTGGACGACTACTACAGCGTGCGCCTATTGAGCCTGTTGGACGGGTCCCTGCGAAGGCTCCTTTCTGTGTAGAACTCATTAGGGAGTTCTATATGAATGGAAAGGTGCTTGCTGAAGATGATGAAACAGGCACTTTTATCTTCGAGACTGTTGTGCGTCAGAGGAGATTTCCAGTTACTCCCTATGATATTGGAGAGATCTTGGGGATGCATGTGGACACTTCAGGTCTTCTCTATACTTCAGGAGGATTTCAAGCATCAACTCACCTGGATATCGTTCTTGGAGCTATATGCAAAGCCGGTGTTTACATGACTCATGGTTACATTGAATCCAAGGACTTATTACCTGAGTATCACTTGCTATCCTTGGTTATGAGCTACAATGTTCAACCAACTATCGGCACAAAGAGGATCCGCTGGGAGAGATTAGTGTTGCTATATCTACTTGGTCATCCCGAGCAGGCTCGTGGGTTGAACATCAACATTCCATTTCTGATCTGGCAAAGGATGATTCACGTAATTCAGGGTGCCACTCGACGGGATCTACTACCATTCCCTGTTCTGATTACGAGGATTCTTCAAGCAAATGGAGTGGATACATCTTGTGACAAGTATGATGTTGGCCTTGGGCCTATTGACTCAGTGACTTGGGCTAAGTCGGTTAGCACTCTCAAGTCATTCCATCAGACCAAAGGGCCACCTCCTGAAGCATCTAGTCCAGCACCTCCACCGAGAGCAGCTTCTAGTTCTGCTCCTCCGCCTACATCTCGAGGAAGTTATGATACTTCATCTAGTTCGGGGGAAGCGACGACATTGGAATCAGTTAAGAAAGATTTGCGAAAGTTAAAGAAGAAGGTGAACAACATTGGAAGGAAAGTTGAGTCCGGCATCAAAAAGTTTGAGTTAAGTATCAAAAGGTTGATGGATAAGATGGGGTGTAGACATGATGATATTTGAGAACCTACTCCATCTTCTGCTTCGTATCAGCGGTCATCTTCACGACATCCTCTCATTCCACCGTCTGGTGATGCTCCTGAGGCTGGAGGTTCTGGAGCTGGTGCTGGAGATGGTGATGATGATGATGAGGACACGGAGTGATTTCTTCGTCGAGCTTAGTCTCTTTCTTTCACTGCATTTGATGTTTAGGACGATGTTGTTAGATTTGCTTGCTTATCTTTCTGTAATATGTTTTTACTTTCGTTTAGGCCTATAGCTCTGACTAAACTACTTTCATGTTTTTCTAGTATGTTTTCTCTTTCTATTTGCTTTCTTTTGGCAATTTTTGACAAAAAGGGGGAGAGCGTAGATGAAGGAGGAGAGCATAGATGAAGGGGGAGAGCATGGATGAGCAGGCTTTGACACTGAAGCAGAGGATGATAAGTTCAAGAACAAAGGGGGAGATGTGAACAAAGGGGGAGAAGGTATAAGAGTTTAGTGCTAATCATTTTTGAATGAAGTATTTTGCAGGAAATCAAGACTTCATGACTCCTAGTTGTGTCTAAGTCATAGAGTCTGTTTTAGGAGTTTTGATGTAATTTTGAGTTTCATATTGTATTTGGATTACACGCGAGGGGTTCAATGTTTTGGTGATGACATTGAACTTCGTTTTTTCTTTAAATTGTAATTTGTGTGTTTTTGTGTGTTTTGTCACGAAATTGCCAAAGGGGGAGATTGTTAGGTCCTATGTGTTGGCAAGTTTCGTGGGTCGAGTCGGAGTCTTGAAGAAGTTCGGAGCGGAGTATTGAAGATCGAAGAATCCAAGACTTCGAAGAATCGGAAAGGACGCAAAACACGCAAAACTTGAATCACGATGCGTAGGTAAGTTTTAAATCTTGTTTATGGTGATTCATACTTATTTATAGATCTTAGAATCATATTTTCAAGTTGTAATTGATTAGAAAGTTTCTAAGAGTTTGTAAAACCCAAAACAATGCATTTTCAGCGAAAATTGCATTGTTGTACCGGTACAAGGGTTTTCTGTCCAGGGTACAGCCATCAACATTTGCGCAGAAAGTTTGATGGTTGTTCCGGTACAAGCTTCATGCTGTACCGGTACAAGCCCTGTTCCGGAACAAGCTGAAGCTATCCAGGGTACAGGAGCTTCGCAGAAAAATCTTCCGTCATGGTGTACCCTGGACAGCTTTCCTTGTTCCGGTACAAGGTGCTGATTTTGGAAAGAAACTTTCTAATCCTACTCTGTTTTGATTCTAAAGTCTATAAATAAGCTATAGGGGTTCTCTAACTGATTAAGCATCACGAAAATACATATTTGAGAAACCCTAGAGGCTCGGATTTCATCAAAAACCTATTTTCTACAAAAAGCCTCTTTTAGATCAAATCGAGATATTGAAATTTGATATTAATATGTCGATTTGATCTCCGCTTCGCTTGGAGTTCTATTCCCTGGTTTTCTACAATACTCCAAAGCGAAGGATCACCATATTCATGATATTCTTCATGGTGGCGTCGTGGATTCGGCGTATTTGACGGCGGTTCGTGGATTCGGATCGTGGGCTCGTGGATTCGAGTGGCGTCGTGGATTCGGCGTGATTGAAGCTTCGTGGATTCGAAGTGGAGGCGTTCGTGGATTCGGACGTGAGGTCGTGGACAACCCGGAGGGTAGCGCGAAGATTCATCGGAGGTTAAGAGAGGTTGAGTCCGTGGAGTCGGTAATCACCTTGTAATCTTTTCTCTTAGTGAATTATTTTTTCGCGTGTTGGTCCCGTGGGTTTTTCTCCAAGTTGGAGTTTTCCCACGTAAATCTCGGTGTGCTTTTTATTTTCCGCATTTATTTTTATTGCATCGAGATTTGTGGTTTTTGGCCGTTACACCTATTCACCCCCCTCTAGGTGATAGATACAATCTAGATAGATCCTTGGGCTCCTCAAAACTTTCATTCTTAAGTCCCAACGACCTATCCCTAAGCTCTGATACCAACTTAATCTGTCATGCTGTGGATTTTGGTCTAACCCGAGCTCGGCAACAGATCCGCCGCATACACAGAAAGCCCTGTGTACACGAAGCGGTAGTAGTACCTGAAAAACATATAAGAACAACTACAAGCAAGTAACAGAGTAGTAAAGAGCTACTAAAACAGAAATATAGTCCATTGTACATACATAATATCCAAGCTGTACAAAAGTATGATCCATAAGTACAACACCACTTCTCACACAACTTAGAAAATACATCTGTATGTACATGACTATAGACCAAAAACTATCTCCAGAAAGGTATTTCTTTAGCTCGACTATCGGGGTAGACAAAGATCTAGCTCGCGACTCCCTTATCTCGATCAGTGGCTACAGCAGGAACGAGGGCCTCTGCAAGAAAAGTGGCAATAATGGGTGTGAGAACTACTGTAAAACAAAATAGTTCTCAGTGGGTACCATTGCCGACGTCAACGGCCTACCCACTAAGTCGTCAAAACTGAAAGGTAACTGATAAGTAAAGTGCTGGGAGGAATTTACAGCTACTATGCTACTACACTCTACTTCCATCAAGCTCTTTACAGATCCAACCTAAAGGGGCTGCCAATCGGCCCGCCCAGCAAGTGCCAACTACACCGTACACCACCCTCAGGGGTGGCCGGTCCAAGTAAAAGGCCCAAAAAGGGTGCTACGACATCAACGCAAGAAAGCCAGACTCCGGAGCGGCACTCGTGGGGGCGACCCAACTGAGTATGCAAGCGTATCTCTGTCGAACTCAATCAGGCTCATGCAGGCTGTAGTCAATGCAAATGCTCAAACGGATTGAAGAAACAAAGCTCACGTGCCCTCGGCACAATCTGATGTGAAAAGTAGAGATTCGAGTCTACCATTAGTCTATAAATTGTTAAAATATGAAGTTAGGTTGCTTTACAAACTTTTGATATTTAATTTCGAAATATAAAATTTCAAAACTTTATGTCTATTCGTAAATGAAAGTTTTAAGGATAATAGTGCAAATAATCCAGTAAAAAGTATGAAAGATGGATGTCATGATACAAATTAAGTTAATCCAGTCAAAAGTATGATGATGGGCGTCATTGGCCAATTTGCATACAAAATCCACTAGTTTTGAGCTGTTGCGAAAGTAGGCCGCCTTTTTAGATTTTACAGATTCAGGTTGAGTTTTTAGAAAACTGACCAAAATACCCTTGTTTCTTTTTCTCTCTCCTTTTTTTTTTTTTCCTCTAGTTCTTTTTTTTCTCTCTCTCCCAGAGGGCCGCGGAGGTGGAGGCGGAGGCGGAGACGGAGGCGGAAGCAGAGGCGGCCTGCCTCGCCTCTATCCGGTCCACCCTTACCCTTGCACGCCCACCCTCGACTTTTCTCGTCTCCGACCCTGCCGAGGTCATGCCGCGACCCTTTTTTTTTTTTTTTTTTTTTTTTTTTTTTTTTTTTTTTNTAGTTCTTTTTTTTCTCTCTCTCCCAGAGGGCCGCGGAGGTGGAGGCGGAGGCGGAGACGGAGGCGGAAGCAGAGGCGGCCTGCCTCGCCTCTATCCGTAAACCCTCACCTACTCCTGCGCACCCCCCCGCCTTCCTCACCTCCGACCCTACCGAGGTTATGCCGCGACCCTTTTTTTTTTTCTCTCCGATCCTCCTTCATTGCCTCCTCAGCTCTTTATGATAGTAAAGAGGGTATCGCAACGTCCTCTTCCTCTCATTTTCTTTCGCTCGTTTTTTCTTTTTCTCTTCGACCCCCCTCCACTGCCTCTGCGACCCTCCGCACCGGTAACAAAGATAGCGCCACGTTCTCTTACTCCGCCTTAGCCGGCGCAGGCACCGACACCGGCACCGGAGAAGGAGGACTCGGAGTGAGCACGGGTGAGAGCGGAACCAAAGAAAAAAAATATAGAAAATAAATAAAATAAAAAGAATAAAGAATAAAATATAAAAAATATATTTTTCTATAAGAAAAATAAAGAATCAGAGAGAAAAAAGATGATGATGAAGATGGACTATTTTAGAAGAACGTTGCACTGTTTTAAAAAAAAAATTGCACTTCTTTTTAATGAAAATTACACTCTTTGAATGAAACTTGCACTTTTTGGGCGAAAATTACAGTATTTCTGCTCATCCACACGAAAATAAAAAAGAATGGGGAGGAGGAAGAAAGAGAAATAGTATAATTTTCGTTTAAAGAGTACAACTTTCTTTCAAATAGTGCAAATTGTATTCAGAAAAGTATAATTTTTCTCTCAAATAGTGTAAGTTTTCTTTAAAACAGTGTATCATTGCTCTGAAATAGTGTAACTGCATAATCTTCTTCTTTTCTATCTGATTCTCTCTTTTTGTAACTTTTTTTCACCCTCTTCGACCCTCATCATCTCCTCTACAGCCTCGGGGCATTCGGTGACAGTAATGAGGGCGGTGCCTTATCCTCTTCCTTTATCTCCTCTTCCACCAGCACCGGCGACCCCCGACGACGATAATGAGGGCAACACTGTCTTCTCTGCCTCCGCCGGCGCCGGAGAAGAAGAAGGAAACTTGAAACGGACCCGAATGAGGGACGGAGGCGATGAGGTCATTGTCGAGGAGGTGCTCACCGCCCGTGAGGGTGAGGAAAAAAAGACGCACTCATCTCCAAGGAGCGAACAATGATGAAGATGGTAGAAAAAAAACAAGAATAAAAAGTAAAAAGTAAAAGATTTTTTTTTCTTTATAAAAGATAATTATATATTATTTTTCGGTAGCAAAAATAATATATAATGGCCCTTTTCATCCGGGTCCGCTTCGAGTTCTCCTTCTCTTTCTCCGGCATCGGAGGAGGCAGAGGAGGCAATGCCACCCTTGTTACTATCGCCGAGGGCCGCCGGTGCCGGCAGACGAGGAGATAAAGGAAGAGGATGTGGCGTCGCCTTCGTCACCATTGCCGAGGACCTTGAGGCGGTGGAGGAGACAATTGTGAGGACTGAGAATTTGATTGTGTAGCTATATTCTTTGTTGACGATATTTTGTGTGTAATTTAATTACATAAACACTCGTCAAGTTTCAGGAGAAAACGAGTTAGGATGGAGAAGTTACGCGACCGTTACTAATCACTTCAAGTGAAAAGTAACTCGGGTTTTCTAGAGAGCCAGTTAGTGGAGATGGCTTCTGATGCGTATTGGGCTCCAGTTATAGTGATCCAATAGCTCATTTTCAGCAGTTTGACTGTCCTAGACCCAATGGCACTGTCGGATTTGGATTTTGATGCATGATTTTCGAGAAAAAGGGGTTTTATCGAAAAGAGATTTTTCGTTCTTTACTGTTCTTGCGTTATAAAACTTCTCGTGCTCCGTGCATGTGTCTTGGAGTAGGGTGGAGGATGTTTCTGGTACCTACCAGTGGTAGGGAATTCAAATTCGTGTTTGAATTTGAGGTTTATTGGTTTTACACTTATATATAGGTGTGGTTTTTGAAAAATTGGAGAGGGGATAGGTTTCATCGCAAATCGGCGACCATATCGGGCGAAACAAAATTGTGTGTTCGATGACCCGGTCGTGCTGAATGCGTTAGCGCAGTGCGTTCGCAAATTCGACAGATGGATCTCCCGAAAATTCAAAATATTTACAAAGGGGTCGAAATTGGCAAACGAAAAATTCACAAAACATCCTATATTTTATGTACCGTTTTGCGTGATTTCGAACGTGGAGGTACATCCGCGCGATTTACTCGCACTGTGAAGGGCTCGGTTGAAAATACTGATCATTGGTGTATTACTTGCAATTTACCACCTTATATAAAGGTGCAAGCTAGGGTTTTCATGAAGGAAACCCTAGCCCAGCTAACCAACCTCAGCTGAGACCTCCCCAGCTGCCTCACCACCTTTCCGAGCCCTCGTCGCGTGCACCCCGGCCGTCGGTGTGTGCCTCCGGCCGCCGGAAGCCACCAACGTGCCTCCCTCTCCCCTACATTGCTTTATTTTTGTGGCCTTCAACCCTATCGAGCTCAAATAGATGGTCCTTGTTCGCCCCCGGCCATGCCCTGACCTTCGGCGACCCTCTCGTGCCCGTCGCCGCCGTCCCCGCCCGCCACTGCTGCTGCCCTAGTAGCTTGCGGTTAAGCCGAGCAAGCTCAGGATGGGGACAGCCCAGCTCTTCTCCCTCGCGACGCCACCGCTCGAGGCCACCTTGGCTGCCCTTCCCCGACTCTCGGCGAGCTCCCCAGCCAGTCGCCGCCGTCCCCGTGCGCCGCCGCTGCCGCCTTGGCAGCTTGCGGCGGGGCTGAACGGGCTCAGGCCAAGGNCGGAAAACATTCTACAACCCTCCACCAAGTGTGGAAAAGCTCGAAATACATCCAAACACTCGAACCTCGCAATTTGCAAAGGTCCAGTGTGCTACACAGGCCGAGGCCTGCGCAGCCTCTGGTCCTCGCATCACCGTTGCCTTCGAGCACCTAGGGCGCCCTCCCTCGGCCTCGGTGACATGCCTCCGTCACCCCGGTGCACCTTTGGCCACCGCAGGGCTGCCGCTGCTTCCCTAGGCCCGAGCCGAGCCCGTGCGGGCTCGGGTTGCTCCAGCGCTACCACCGCCACCGCCACCGCCACCGCCACTTTCTACCATTGGCCAGCGTGAGCGCTAGCTCCCCCTAGTCTGTCGCAGTCATCCGCTTCCGGCGCCCCCGCCCTCGCCGCCGAAGCTCCCTGTAGGCCTGGCTGAGGCCATGTTCCCCACGAGTTCCTGCGGCTAGGGCATTCTTGCCCGCCTCCCGCCGCCAGCGAGCACCAGCCCTGGCCTTCTCCTACCGGCCGCACCCACCTTTCGCCGGCGCGCGTCTTGCTGCCGCCGGCCGTGCCCTAGCTTTCCCCGGGCCGGTAAGCTTTATTAAGCTATTTTCTGCATTGTTTCTAGTTCGAGTCTTTATTCCGGCGACCCGAGGGCACCCTGATGCTTCTGGAGGTGAGCACGGTGATCACTTTCTTTGGGGTCAACAAGCCCCTGGTTTGCGAGATAAGTGCAGTTTACGCACAGTGCGCGCAGTTCGCTGAACTTCGAGTCGCTCCCATGCCTCCCATAGTGGACGACCAAGCTCCGGATTGTGAGCACGTCCTCTGGCATGTTGAGACCTATCAGCGTGTGTTTCGGCCAGCCTCCAAAGCCCTCGGTTTGCAGTATTGAGCCGAAAAACTCTGTAAATCACATAAAATAGTGTGATTCTACGTATTAGTGGGGACTTTTATGGGATTGTGCACATCGTGGCTGCTGTGGGCAGTACGAGTGGGCTGTGGGTGACCTGTGGACTGATTGTCAAAGGTCTGATGCCCTTCGCGAAAATTGAATATCGATTTCGGTGTGTTTTTCGGCAAAATTTACCGGCAAAATGCGATTTCGGTTCGGATTGCATCCGACTATGTTAGAATGCCCTAATTTTGTCGCTGAGCCTTGTTGGCTGGTCACCATAGTCATCTCGAGAGTTCGGAGATGATGGATGGGCGACGGTGGATTCTGGTGTCGAAATTGACACTTCTGGGAACCCAGATCCGAACGATTAACTGACGATAATTGTTTGGATGTGTGATCTTATGTTTGTCCAAGACATCCAAAATGAAGGGTTTTGTGGCAGCAAGTGACTAGTGAGGCGTTTCGGTGAGTCCCAGGACAATTCGTGAGTCCCGGTGTAGTCCAGGTTCAATTTTCGGGACTTCTGGTGAGTTACAGTAATCGGTTTTGGAAAACCGATTACCATGGGTTAAAATGTGGGATTGTGAATTTAGTGTTTCATATTTGTGAGTTGGATTCTAACTTGGTGGACTTTTCGTAAGTCCGGTTGACGATCTTCCACAGTCAGAAGACATGCGCGTTATTTATTCAGGTGGGTACTTCGACCCGAAGTCGGTACAGTGCTGCACGCTCGGTGACATTTTCTTCACCCTTTCCTTACTATCACTTTGCATTTTATATATTGAGCCTAGAACCCTTATTATCTCTTTATTGCTCTACTTGGTTAGTTTGCATATCTAGCATCATGAGTTAGAAGTAGAGCATGTTTGTGATTATATGTGAGATCTGAGACCTATTCGGTCGGTTCTTTATTTCTGATATTGTGACCTAATCGGTCGGTTCATTCAATCTGGTATTGTGACCTATTCGGTCGATTCATTGTATCTAGTATTGTGACCTATTTGGTCGGTTCGACTACTTGGTGACCTACACGGTCGGTGTACTATGAGGGGTAGGATTGTTGGCTAGTTGCAGACGGTTGGCTATTGAGCATATTATCATTGATCGCCCAATACTCGTACGCATTTCACGAACACCAGCGGTCTGATTCACGGCTAGGGAGTGTTCTTTTTCAGAAAAATGGTTGGACGTGCCAACCCGTGAGCCCGGCGGCTTAGTCTGGGTTATATGCAGGTAGAGTGGCAGTAACATAGGCTTGAGGCCTGCGGACCGATATGGTAGGTTTCTGATTAGGTACTTTTGGACTTATCGTCCGGTTGATGCATACATACAGTAGCGGTAGTGGTTTATATATATATCATGTTTTCTTATGTATCATTGCTACTGCATTACCGTTGTTGATACTCTTAGTTATCCTCCTTGACTGGTGAGTACCCCTCGCCCTCGTCGGCTTGCGGTACCCACTGGGAAGGGAGACATGTTTACATATTCTCACCCCCCACCCCCTTTCAGGTAACGTTACTGGTCCGAGTTGGGACGGTTCGTGAGGCGCGCGGTTAGTGGTCGTAGAGTGCTCCGGCCCGGTGAATCACAGTTTAATTTCTAATCTATTTCTCCCGCTTAGACATTATGGTTCAGTTGGTTCTATGTTATTTGGATACACGTGGTTTGTGAAATTAATGAAGTACTTATGAATTTCATAGGAAATTATGAAATTAGTTTTCTATCCCTCGTGGTAGTGTGTTTTTAAAGGAAAAGGGTTTTTGTGTGGGAAATAGTTTTAAAAAGTATTTTCTGATTTTCATGAATCTTAGTATTTCAAAATAAGTTTTCGAGTGAAAAACATTTTAAATTGATAGATATAGAATTATGAATATCATATGGTAAACTTGTGATGGAATGAATGTGATGTGGTGATTGTATGTGGATGATTATACTATGTGGTTGTATTTTGTACTTGTGTGACGTCGTGTAAATGTAAGAGAGACTCTGTCCGTGTGAACAGTGAATTTTCTGTATTTGTGGCGGATCTGACGTCCTCTGGGGTCAAGGCTTTCAAAAAAAAAAAATTGGGCACTTTCGCATCGATTTTAAAACCAAAAGGGGTCCCGAGGCGTGACAGATTAAAGTGGTATCAAAGCCAAGTTACAACCACGACACCACTCACGGATTGTTTTGAAAAATAAACTGAACCATTGGTTAGGATGACCCATAGGAAGACCTACGGTATATAGGCACGCGAGTACGGGGTTTAGGCTCGAGTCTCGGTGCTTGTTGAGATTAATAATCTCGAGGTGCATGGTTGTTTTCCGTACGTGCTACAGTTTTCGCGCAAACTCGTGTCGCAGTCAGGAGTGGTGGCGATATACCTATATTGACACGAGTGGTGGGGTGACGTTCACCAGGTGTAGCTACTCCTATCAGGTGGGGCCTTGAGGGGCCAGTTGATATTTTTGGGCATAGGCGATTGTCTTAGCTGCCGGCGTCCAGGCCACTCTCCCTACTTAGGGCACAAGAGTTACTGCGAGCGTCTCTACGGAGACGACACTAAGATAGTTTGGTTGGGGTGCAAAAGTCAGTTAGAGAAACCGTTTCCTAAAGACTCTGTTTGTGCGGTTCGCGGCTTAGTGTCGCTAGCAGCTATTGGATGTTGAGAGCTAAAGGACTCCCAGTGAGTTGGTTCAAGGTTGATCTGATTTTGAATGTTCACTTGCAAAGTCGATGTTTCGACGATTTTGGTTGTGAACTTTTGGTTCAGTAAAGATGTATCAGGTGGCTTGATACTTTGATGTGTCGCGCTTCCAACTTCTTGTTGGTAGTGGATCTTCAGGTATTTCGCTTTTCTTTTGATAAGTACATTGGTTGCAGACAATATAGTATCGAAAGTTGGGACAAAATACCCTTCCCCATTTGGGACTTTTACATTGGGTCGGTGTTGTCTTTTGCAAGACAATCTCTATAGATTGTCTTGTGGAAAAGTTTGAGTGATGGCCATCTCTGACCACGTAGCGAGCCTTGGGTTATTCCCTGGCAGGTTTTGCGCAGTTGATTTATCGTCATTGCAGGTGGTTTTGACTCTGGTTCAATCTGGGTGCTCATTAGCTCTATAATTGTGCCTTCTACAGCTAAAAGGTTTGTTTGGTTAGTAATTTCGGTCTTTTGTCGGGAGGTTCGGAATCACGATTGATAAGTGACTTGAGCCTGGCTGTTGGCTTTGTTTGTCACGGTATATGATAGCGTATAAGGTTTGCGACTCGGCTTATTGTGCAAACCTTGGAATGGTATGCTTGTTCGGTTATTTGGTGACAGGTGCGCTTGGATCTCAATGACACAAGTATTTGGTATTGCTGGGAACATCGATCTCTACGGTCCCTTTTAGGACAGCAGCGACAGGGTCTCGTGGAGACAGGTGTTGGGCATCACCGATGGTTATTATCGCTTACTGCGATTGGCAACCCTGTGCATCAAATGATAACTTGCAAGGAGCTTATGTTGGTTTGATTGTACGTACCGGATTAAGTAATTGAGTAGACAAAGTTGTCAAGCTCAATTGGTATTATCTGCCTTGGACCTTTTGGCCCAGGCGAAAGGTGAGGTCTTGGACCTAGAGGTGTCGAATGCTGCAGATGGCTTTTCGATGATAGGGGTTTGATTTCGACTCTTTGTGTTTTAACTGGTGGGAGACTGTGATCTCCAAGGTGAGTGTTATTGACTCAGGTTTTAGGACAACAATACGTATTCGCTCATGGTAAGCTGGTTGACGTTGTTGGCTAGTCAGAGTGTGTCGTTTCTCCAGACTTGTGGTGTTGTCCCGTAACTTTTCTATGTGAACTTTCGATGTAGTTTCGTCGATTACTGCTACGCGGACCAAGGTTGGGTGGACTTAGAGTTTCTGAGTGATAAGTTATTATCTCAGATTTGGTAGTTATGGCATCGGATAATCCTGGTTGAGGCACTGTTTTGTCCGCAGGTTTTTGGATAGTGTTGATTCTGGTGGGTTTTGGTCCATAGATTTTGGGTTCGTTGTTTTTCCCTCGTCTCGTTCGAGTTGAACTGCATTTTTATTATCCCATACTTGGAGATTGATCTATGCAGATTCAAGGAAATATCACAACAAGAAATTTAACTTTTAGCAACATTTAACTAGCAACATTTGACTAAGTCATACAAATTATAAAATTTAGCAATATTTATTTATTCGTATTGCTAAATGTATTTATTTATCAATATTTAGATACAAATATTGCTAAATACAAATAACACCAACACTAAGTATTAAATGTTGCAATATTTAGCAACATTTTGGTGATAAATGACAATGAGTTTTTCAAATTTTGAAAATCCCTCCAAATTTTTAAAATTTCATCTTTCCCTCCTTTTAGTGATATTTCTTTCCATCTCTCCCCATTTCTTTGTCTCTTCACTTTAAACTCTCAAGAGATTTTTTACTTTCATGGTTTCTTCTTCTATTCCTTAATTCCACAAAGTCCTTCTCACCATTTTTTTTTTTATTTTGGAAGATTGGAGGAAAAACTATTAGTATCGGATTATTAATTTTGTTTCTAAAGATAGGTAAGTATCCCTTTCTTATAAGATAAATCAATTTCATATTAACTTCTAATCAAAAGTATAGATTTGAATTTTTTTTTTCTTTTTTTCATTAACTAATAAAGTTTAGTATGACTAGAATAGGGTTGTCCTTCGACCTTTCGATTCGTTTATTGTAGTATATGGTATGATATGAGGTTTTTTGTTTCTTAACTTTCATCAATTTTTTTTTACATTTTACTTTTAGATATTAAATTTGTGGTTGTTACATTGCTATTATTTTAATTTGATACTTTTTCTTTATTTTTTTAGGAAATATCATTAATTTTCATGATGTAAGAGCAAATATATGATCTTTTATGATTTGGTAAGGGCAATATATTTTATCTTTTAGTAGTTCATAGTATCTTATATTTAATGATAAATTGTATAAAATTTTAATTCTTAACCTTTTCTTTTTACAGGGTAAATAAATAAAGGTTACAAAATTGTTTTATTCAAACATTTTGGAGACTTCTACAACGAATAAGGATGACTAATTTTTAATTTTGTCGTAATCAAATTTGTAATTATGAGGAAACTCAATTTTTTTTATGTCAAATGTGTTATTTGATTTGTAATATATTGCAAACTTTGATTGTCTTATGCTATTCATGAGTGTTTTAGTGTTTATGGTTGTTGCTCATTTTGACTGTCAATTAAGTAAAAAAATTTTAAGCACTATAGAACTAGTAGAATATTCTTATTATAGTTGTAACTATTTTTTATTAATTAATATAAATATATTCGATTATTACCAATTATTCATAAATTTTCTAAATAATAATTAATTAATGTTAATATAATGAATATTTTTACCAATAATTCAAAATACTATTATACGTGATTGTTTAGTAATATTTGGTTATTATTAACTATAATTATAATAATTAATAAAAAATTAATAATATTTTAATTTAATTAATATCAAAATTTATAATTAATAAAATATTTTTATTTAATACAAAAAATAATAACTAAATTAATACAAGAATTAATTAAACAATATGCACCACCATTTAATAATTGCTCTTTTAAAATTTTCATTTAACAACATTTGTTAATTGTTGCTAATTTTTTAGCATCAGCAACATTTTCTCCATATGTTGCTAAAAGATTCAACAACACGAGCATAGGCAACCCTACAAGTTAAGTGTTGCTAAAAGATTTAGTCACATTTCTTACTCATTTAGCAACATCTATAAATGTCACTAAATCTATACTTTCTTGTAGTGTTATATGATTGATCAATGCTCAAAGGTAATATCACAGTAGTGGTTTGGTATCCGAATTTGATTATGGTAGGTGCGTAGTCAAGTTTCAGGAATGAAACTTCCTTTAAGGAGGGGATAATGTGAGGACTGAGAATTTGATTGTGTAGCTATACTCTTTGTAGACTATGTTTTGTGTATAATTTAATTACATAAACACTCATCAAGTTTCAAGAGAAAACGAGTTAGGATGGAGAAGTTATGCGACCTTTTCTAATCACTTAAAGTGAATAGTTACTCGGATTTTTTGGAGAGGCCAATCAGTGGAGATGGCTTCTGGCGCGTATTGGACTCCGGTTATAGTGATCCAATAGCTCGTTTTCAATGATTCGACTGTCCTGGACCAATGGCATTGACGGATCTGGGTTTTGATGCACGGTTTTCAAGAAAGAGGGGTTTTATCGAAAAGAAGGTTTTCGTTCTTTACTGTTCTTGTGTTGTAAAACTTCTCGTGCTCCGTGCATGTGTCCTGGAGTAGGGTGGAGGATGTTTCTTGTACCTACCAGTGGTAGTGAATTCAAATTCGTGTTTGAATTTGAGGTTTATTGGTTTTACACTTATATATAGGTGTGGTTTTTGGAAAATTGGAGAGGGGATAGGTTTCGTTGCAAATCGGCTACCATATCGGGCGAAACAAATTGTGAGTTCGATGCCCCGGTCGTGCTGTACGCGTTGGCGCAGTCCGTTCGCAAATCCGACGGACGGATCTCCCGAAAATTCAAAATTTTCACAAAGGGGTCGAAATTGGCAAAACGAAAAATCCGTAAAACATCCTATATTTTATGTACCATTTTACGTGATTTCGAATGTGGAGGTACATCCGGGTGAACGCTAGGGTTTTCATGAAGGATACCCTTTCCCAGCTAACCACCCTCAGCTGAGACCTCCCCAGTCCCCTCACAACCCTCCCCTACCCTTGTCGCGCGCACCCCGACCGCCGGCGCGTGCCTCCGGCCGCCGGAAGCCGCCAACGTTTCTCCCTCTCCCCTACATTGCTTTATTTTTGTGGCATTCAACCCTATTGAGCTCAAATAGATGGTCATTGTTCCTCCCCCCCCCCCCCCCCCTCCCAGCCGTGCCCTAACCTCCGGCGACCCTCCCATGCCGGTCGCCGCCGTCCCAGCCGCCACGGCTGCCGCCCTGGCGGCTTACCCCCAAGCCGAGCAAGCTCGGGCCAGGGATAGCCCAGCTCCTCTCCCTCCCACTGCCGCAGCTCGGGGCCACCTTGGCTACCCTTCCCCGACCCTCGCCGAGTTTCCCCGCCGGTCATCGCCTTCCCCGCGCGCCGTCGCCCCGTAGATCCCCAGCCATCTTGGTGGCCGCTATGTCCAGCTGAACCCGAATCGAGCCCGTGCGGGTTTGGGTTGCTCCAGCGCTGCCACCGCCACCTTCCGCTGCCGGCCAGTGTGAGCGTCGGCTTCCCTAGGTAAGCAGTAGTCATCCGCTGCCGGTGCCCCCGCCGCTGGAGCTCCCTGTCGGCCGGGCTGAGGCCATGTTCTCCACGAGTTCTTGCAGCTAGGGCATCCATGCCCGCCACCGCCGCAGCCTCCCACCGCTAGCCAGTGCGAGCCTTGGCCTCCTCCCACCGGCCGAACCTACCTGCTGTCGGCGCGGCCGCCGCCAGCCGTGCCCTAGCTTTTCCCGGGCCGGTTGCTTTTCTCGAGACTGTAAGCTTTATTAAGCTATTCTCTACATTATTTCTGGTTCGGGTCATTATTTCGGTGACCCGAGGGCACCCTGATGCTTCTGGAGGTGAGCACGATGATCCTGGATCAGTGCCGATCATCGTGATCACCTTCTTTGGGGTCAACAAGCCCTTGGTTTGCGAGATAAGTGCAGTTTATGCACAGTGCGCGCGGTTCGCTGAACTTCGAGTCGCTCCCACACCTCCCAGAGTGAACGGCCATGCTCTAGATCGTGAGCACTGCCTCTGGCACATTGAGACCTATCAATATGTGTCTCGACCAGCCTCCAAAGCCCTCGGTTTGCGGTATCGAGCCGCAAAACTCCGTAAATCACATAAAATAATGTGATTCTACATATTAGTGGGGAATTTTATGCGATTGTGCACTTCGTGGCTACTGTGGGCAGTACATGTGGGCTGCGGATGACCTGTGGACTGATTGTCCAAGTCTGATGCCCTTCGCGGAAATTGAATATCGATTTCGGTGCGTTTTTCGGCAAAATTTGCCGGCAAAACGTGGTTTCGGTTCGGATTGCATTCGATGGTTTTAGAATGCCCTAATTTTGTCGCTGATCCTTGTTGGCTAGTCACCATAGTCATCTCAAGAGTTCGGAGATGATGGGTGGGCGACGGTGGGTTCCGGTGTCGAAATTGACATTTCTGGAAACCCGAATCCGAACGATTATCTTATGATAATTGTTTAGATGTGTGATCTTAAGTTTGCCACCAAGACATCCAAAACGATGGGTTTTTTGGCAGCAGATGACTCGTGACGCGATTCGGTGAGTCCTGGGACACTTCGTCGGTCCCGGCGGAGTCCTGGTGTGATTTTCGGGACTTCCGGTGAGTTACGCTTATTGATTTTGGGAAACTGATTACCGTGGGTTTAAAGGTGGGATTGTGAGTTTAGTGTTTTATATTTGTGGGTTGGATTCTAACTTGGTGGACCCTTCGTATGTCCGGTTGATGATCTTCCACAATCGGGAGACATGTGCGTTATTCATTCAGGTGGGCACTTCGACCCGAAGTCGGTACAGTGGTGCATGCTCGGTGACATTCTCTTCACGCTTTCCTTACTATCACTTTGCATTTTATATGTTGAGCCTAGCACCCTTATTATCTCTTTATTGGTCTACTTGGTTAGTTTGCATATTTAGCATCATGAGTTAGAAGTAGAGCAGGTTTGTGATTATATGTGAGATCTGTGACCTATTCGGTCGGTTCTTTGTTTCTGATATTGTGACCTATTCGGTTGGTTCATTCCATTTGGTATTGTGACCTATTCGGTCGGTTCATTGCATCTGGTATTGTGACTATTTGGTCGGTTCGACTACTTGGTGACCTACACGGTCGGTGTACCCTGAAGGGTAGGATTGTCGACTAGTTGCCGACAGTTGGCTATTGAGTATATCAGCATTGATCGCCCAATACTCGTACGCATTTCACGAACACCAGCAGTCTAATCCACCGCTAGGGGGTGTTCTTTTTCGGAAAAGTTGTTGGACGTGTCAACCCCTGAGCCCGGCGGCCTAGTCTGGGTTATATGCAGGTACAGTGGCAGTGGCACAGGCTTGAGGTCTGCGGACCGATATGGCAGGTTTCTGATTGGGTACTGACTTATCGTCCGGTTGATGCATGCATACAGTAGCGGTAGTAGTTTATATATATAATGTTTCCTTATTTATCATTGCTACTGTATTACTGTTGTTGATACTTTTAGTTATCCTCCTTGACTGGTGAGTACCCCTCGCCCTCGTCGGCTTGCGGTACCTACTGGGAGGGGAGACATATGTACATGTTCTCACCCCCCACCCCCTTTCAGGTGACGTTACTGGTCCGAGTCGGGACGGTTCGTGAGGCACATGGTTAGTGGTCGTAGAGTGCTCCGGCCTGGTGAATCATGATTTAAATTCTAATCTATTTCTCCTGCTTAGACATTATGGTTCAGTTGGTTCTATGTTATTTGGATATATGTGGTTTTGTGAAATTAATAAAGTACATATGGTTTTCATGTAAAATTATGAAATTAGTTTTCTACCCCTCGTGGTAGCGTGTTTTTAAAGGAAAGGGTTTCCGTGTTGGAAACAATTTTAAAAAGGGTTTTTCAGTTTTCATGAATCTTAGTATTTCAAAATAAGTTTCCGAGTAGGAAATGTTTTAAACTGATAGATGTAGAATTATGAATATCATATAGTAAACTTGTGATGGAATGAATGTGATGCGGTGATTGTATGTGGATGATTATACTATGTGGTTGTATCTTGTACTTGTATGACGCCATGCAACAGGGGAGACTCTGTCCGTGTGAACAGTGGAATACCTATATTTGTGGTGGATCTGACGTCCTCTAGGGTCAAGGCTTTCAAAAAAAAAAATTGGGCACTTCCGCATCGATTTTAAAACCAGAAGGGACCTTGGGGCGTGACAACAATGAGGGTGGGTCAGGGTGAAAAGAAGTTGTAAGAAAAATACAGAATCAGATAGAAAAGAGGAAGGTGATGAAGTTACGCTATTTCAAAGCAACGTTGCACTGTTTAAAAAAAAAACTTACACTATTTGAGAGAAAAATTAAACTCTTCTGAATAATTCTGAATAAAAATTACACTCTTTGGACGAAAATTATACTATTTCTCTTTTTCCTCCTCTTCCTCCTTTATTTTCGTGTGAATGAGGAGAAATAGTGTAATATTTGCCTAAAGAGTGCAACTTTCATTTAGAAAAGTGCAATTTTTTTAAAAACAGTACAACATTCCTCTAAAATAGTGCATCTTCATCATCCTCTTTTTTTCTCTCTGATTCTTTATTTTTCTTGTAAAAAAAATTTATATTTTATTCTTTATATTTTTTATTTTATTTATTTTCTATATTTGTTTTCTTGGTTCTACTCTCACCGCGTTCGCTCCGAGTCCACCTTCTCTGGCGTTGGTGTCACTGCCTGCGTTGGTGTCACTGCCTGCGTTGGCGAAGTGGAGTAAGAGGACGCGGCGCTGTCTTCGATCGAGTCGCGGGGGCGGTAGAGGGGGGTGGAAGAGAAAAAGAAAGGAGCGAAAAAAATTAGAGGAAGAGGATGCGGCGTTAACCTCTTTACTATTGTAAAGAGCCAGGGAGGTGATAGAGGAGGGTCGGAGAGGCACCAAAAAAACAAAAAAAAGGTCGCGGTGCATCCTCGGCGGGGTCGGAGGCATGGAAGGCAGGGGGTGCGCGGGCGAGGGTGAGGGTGCGCCGAACAGAGGTGAGGCAGGCCGCCTCCGCCACCCTTTTGGGAGAGAAAGAAAAAAAAGAACTAGAGAAAAAAATGAGAAGAAAGAAAAGGGAACAAGAGTATTTTGGTCGATTTTCTAAAAATTCAGCCCGAGTCTTGTAAAATCCAAAAAGGTGGCCTATTTAAAAGATTAAATAGTACAGCTAAAATTTTCAAAGATTCTATTAATTGTTAACTAACCTACAGTTCAGTTGATTTCTATTTTCTTTACCGAACTTCATAGTCAATTCACAATAGCATATTATTACTTGCTAATAGAGCAATGCTGCTCATATACCCCAAAAGAGGTATATAGTATACATTCTATCTATCTAATGGATGAAATTGTCTACACCTATAATTATTTCTCCTAAATTTTTGCCGCATGGCGAATCCTCCTACACCATTGGCTTCCCTCTTCCCACTCCCATCTCCACCGAATGCTCTATCTTTCTAACCCCCACCTCTCAATTAATGTATTTATATAGTCCCATCTTCGCCTAATGCTTCATCTTCTTAACCCCTACCTCTCAATTAATGTGTTTACATCATCCCATCTCTACCCAATTCTTCATCTTCCTAACTCCCATTTCTCAATTAATGTGTTTACATGGTTTCATCTCCATCCAATGCTTCATCTACTTAACTTCTACCTCTCAATTGCTTTCACAAGAACAAATAAGTAAAATAAAGTTTCTTCATACTTTTTTTTCATATTATTTTTTTTTCTTTTTTTCTTGGCGCACAAAAAGGGCTCTTATTTTGTAACTTTATTAATTTTTTTTTTTTAGTTGTGTGTGGATTGAAATTAGGATTTCAAGGATCGCGACAGGGTGCGACAGGAGAAAACGGTGATGGATTTGGAGTCGGTGAGGGGGAAGAAGCAGTGGATATGGAAGAATCTATACGGGATTGACATGGTCGTGACTAAAGGGGAGCTCGACACTAGTGGCGAAGGCGATGTAAAGATCGAAATTTGCCTCCCCGATGTCGATAATGCGATAAAGGTGTGTATGGGGTAAAATTTTTTTTATTACTTCTTTCATTATCGTTATGTGTAATTTATTTACCAAAATTATAAATTTTGCTATATCCTAGGCGTCACGGATACTAACACGGGACACAAGATACGACATGACTCGGACACCACGACTCGACAACTTTCAAAAAATTAGGACACGAATACGGCATAAATACCGCTAATAAAATATAATATTATTAATATAATAATATATTTTTATTATATATAAAATATTAATTTTGGAAAATTATTGTTACATTTCTCATATGAATGAAAGTTTGTAAAATTCCTATTTTTATTTTACTTTTTCTAAGAAAAGAAATTCCCTACCATACATAATTTATTTATATTGTCAAAAAAAAAAAATATATGCATTTGTCAAAAAAAGCTAAAATATTTATTATCGTACATTACATATGCATAGAAAAAGTAAAATAAAAATAGGCATATATATTTTTTAGTTGTATGCATTATGGATCGGTATTAAACGGGCGTCCGAGAAGTGTCCACATCGGACACGTGCCCGACACGGACACGCGCGTCCGACACGGACATGCAAGGCTTATAGAAGTGTCCGTGATATGTAGGCTATATCTATACCTATATCTATTTTATATCTTATATTTGCGTTTATTGAAGTCTCATGTCAAATAAAAAAATTTAAAGTTTTTATTTTATTTATATTTTATCTTCTATAGTATCATTCCGCTGCAATGCGCGGGTAATTTTAGTAGTTTCGCATCATATGGCATATAAATAAATCATATTTATTGAATGAGTAGAGTATTATCATACACCTCAAAAGAGCTGTGTGGATAGTATTTTCCGCATTGCTCTTCCATTTTGGAAAAAGCTAGCACCTATCCAACTTTTCATTGGCTCAGTCCCTTCTCACTCTCACTTGTAAACTAAGTAGGGATGCATGGCTACGAGGATATGTTATCAGAGGAAAAGAAGTGCTACTGGCAATGGGGATATGTTATCAGAGGAAAAGAAAAGCTACTTGTATGTCTTCAAGCAAAATCTAAATTTTACATCTATTCATTCAAAATTTTATATACTTTTATTTGTTAATACAAAAAAATATATATCTTTGTAAGACTAGTGTGAAAGTATTAGTTATTGGATAGATAGGATGTAAGATTTATGTCTTGGGTATGACTGCATGCAACTTTGCTGCAGTAAAGAATTCATCTAAGTGTACTCTTAGCTGAATGAATACAGGTAATTTTTTTGGCTTATTGGTTCTATTTTGATGCACATACGATATCTTTTTCAATATATTATATTCAAAACGTTTTTATTATTTGGTGGATTAAAAGTGTGGTCAAACATAAATAATGTAATAACATATTCTGCCTTTAGATTAATATTTTTTGAAATATAATTAATCACTTCATGTACGAAATATGCTACTCTATTAAATCATAAATTTTAGGGTCTTCCAAAAAATAATATTCAAATTCCTTGGTTCCAATCACTCAAGAAAATTTTCATACCGCATAACTTATCTGTCACGCCCCGAGACCGATGCCAATTTGGCCCGACCCGAGCACGTCAAACAGACGCCGAACGGACAAAGCCTCCCCTGTCCGCCCAAAGCTCAACAACAAGTACCAATAGAGTATAAAATTTGTACATGCGGAAGCATACATAATGGCTTGCACGAGGGCAAGCAATAGCCAAAGTGAAAGATCTAACTACTCAACATACAAGTACTATGATTAACTTTAAATCATATACATGCATACTACTTTAATCAAGTTCTTTTACATTCTTTTTCATCATATCTTTTTACATCTCATTACTCCAAAATACAACCTTTGACATTGGAAATAAACATCTTTTACATCATTCTCTTAAGCATCTAGAATCATCAAATACAAAACATGATAGTAAAAGGAATGTCAAGTTCAATCCATTCCTTAACTATAAGGAAACAATGTACATATAACCCTTAACTCTAAGGTTGCTATGTCATAATGTCACAATCACTCTTTTACTTGCATTCTTTGCTTTTGCTAGTATCATATACACTACTTTGTACTCACACACACATGCCACACTTGTTCTCTAAGTGTTCAATTCTAGCATTCTTGACTCAACAATGCCACTCTCTACATTCATGTCCACATGTCAAATTTGTTTTCTAAGTCCACTAAGTTCTTGTCATTTATTATGCATACATAGGGTTTATAAATTCTCACTTAATTTCTTACTAGTATTTTACATGCATTTGAACTCACAACATGCACTACAGAAGCTCACAAGTAAGCCTACTATGCAATATGCTCAATACATACATATGCTCAAATATGACGCTTTAAACATAAAGGGAATTTCGAGATCTTTGGAATGCACCACCCACCTTATATGGTTACAAGGGTGCTACGGTTTAATTCTAGAAATTTTTGGGCGCCTATTCTGCGTGCTGCGGTTATCTGTATCAAAAATGACGTTTTTGTCAATATCTTTACTTAGACCTTTTCGTTTCATCGAACCGAGCGCTCTAACGCGTCGAAAATACCCCCAATTAGGTTTTCATAAGGTCAATTTGCCTCGAAAAAGATCGGAGGCAAAGGCCCCAAATTTGGTGCTCTAACAATGCCATATATAGATTTTTCTTAGATTGATCTTGTAACTAAGCAAATACTAGCTTAGAATCATCAATGAAGCTCTCTAATACCATCTCTAACCCATTTGAACCATTCTTAGGGCATCTATAACTAACCCTAGAAGTTCACCATTAGAGCCCTTTGAAGAAACCATGGATTTTATGTTTTTCAAGGTCTCTACCAAGCTTCTAGCCTTGTAAGAAGATCAAAACTCTATGATTAAGGATATAAATTCAAACCCTAGAAGTGTTCTTGCCTAAACTCACCTTAGCCCAAAGCTCTCCAAGGTCCACCTTGTAGGAGAGTCCCCAAAGCCTTCAAACCCACCAAAAATCTCCTCCAAAGTCTTCTACTCCACCTTCTCCTTGCTTTTTAGAGAGGTTTCTAGAGAGAGAAAGAGAAAAATAAGAGGAGGGGTGTAATGGCTGTGGGAGAGAAAGAGAGAGTGTGTTGGGGTTTTATTACGTTGTAATAATTGCAATAAAACCCTTTCTTTTCTCTAATTTGCAGCAGACTTAATCTTGCTGTCGGGTCCATTGTGTACCGGTACAGGCTGGGGTGTCACCGGTAACACGATTACGCAGCAAACTCGAGAGCAGCTTCTCGGGTAATCATGCATGTGTTCCGGTACACACCAGGGGTGTCACCGGTTCCATAGCCGATTTTTTTCCAAAACCCGAGAGCAGCTTCCCCTCGGTTTACACTATTGTATCGGTAGAACATCAATGTTGTACCGGTACACATTGCCCAGACTTCTGTCTTTGCATCTTTTCTATTCTATTTCACGCCGAACAACGCTAAAACCTTTCTAACCATTTCGGAACTCATTTTTTCCCCTTCCAACACTGTTGGAATGTTAATTGGAATTTGCCCAACTAATCCTTTCGCGCACTTTAGTCAATTTGGCTAAAGTTCGATATTTCTCTACCGAGTTTCGGTACGTTACATTATCATTGAATAATTTTTTTTTCGAGATTCAAACAAGGCAATGGAGTGTGTATACTATTGAATATTAAAAACGCCGTAATGTCCTTGATCAATATGTTTTGGCCATGTTTGGTTCAAAATAGAAAACAAAATTGAAAATTTTTTTATGGAGTGAAACGGAATGAAAAATGGAATGATGGAATCTCATAGTTTCTTCGGTTCATAATAGGAACGGAATTGTAAAATACCGGCGATTACTATTGTTCGCTTGAGTAAAATTCAATTGACCATAAAAATATTTAAAATAAATTAATATAATTCAATTATAAATTAAATTTAATCTTTAAAATATAAAATTCAAATCTAAATTTTAAAATTAAAATTTTAATTAAAATCTAAGTTTGGAAATTGAATTTAAAACATTAATATAAATTTTGAGTCATAATTGAATATAAAATTGGATTTAAATTTCAGTTCATTTTTGAATGAGATATATATTTGAATTCACAATTCAAACTCATATTCAAATTGAAATTCAATTAAAATTTAAGTTCACAATTGAAATTTAAGTTAATGTCAAAATTCAATAAAAGTAAATGTAGTATCCTTGGGTTTTCTTTTGTTTTTCTTTCTTTCTTTGAGTTGGTAAAGGACATGGTGGTTATTTTGTTGTGATAAGGATGCCACCTACCCTTTTCATGTTTATCTTCTCAATTAAATGAGAGTGTGCATGTTTTTCTTTTTCTCTTATACTTGACCGTACGCAAGGAGGAGGAGTACCCGGTTGGAGCTCGGATCGACGCCGACGTCGCGCCGCAGTGCTGTTCGAGTGTGCGTTCGTCATCGTAGCATCGCGAGGAGGCCGGGCGAGAATGTGATACTGCCGTTCTCGTCGTCGCACCAGATTGGGATTAGCTTTCGAGGTGGGTTAATCGTCGGTTTATCTTCTAAGTATATAGATTGTCGACATGTGTTGTTGTGTTGATTCGTTGATAGAGATTGCTCGGTTCATGAATTTTGGCATATTTACATGTAGAATCTCAATTGGAGCTTAATACTGTGACTATCTACTTGCACATGTTGGACTTTGATATGACTTAGGAGAAAACTGCGATTATGATCTGTCATATGTTTAAACTACCTGATTTAGCTCTAGGAGGCGTTATTTTGTATCGCCGTAGTATCGGCGTGGTCGATACCCCATATAGTTTAGATTTCAGTTACACTCGTGCTGGGATGCCGAGTATATTTTTACAGTAGCATTCAGACTGTTCCGGACTATTGAGGGCCGTCGGGGGTTGACGGTGAACCCGTATCGCCGTTTTGGCGTCAGATTGTGCCGAGGGCACGTGACCTGTTGATTGTTAGACCAGTTGGACCCTGTTACTTGACTTGGGCTTGTGAGAGCCGGATTGAGCTCGACAGAGATACGCTGCATACTCGGTTGGATAGCTCCCACGAGTGCCACTCCGGAGACGGGCGTTGTGCTTTCGCGTTGGTGTCGTTCGTGCAGGTTGGACTTGCTCTCCACGGACTGCTTAGTATGGAGATAGCTGTATAGTCGCAACCGGACGGGACGGGTGTGTTCACAGTCCCAGGGACGGGTATGCTTACAGTTCCAGTGAGATTGGGTCAGGATTGATATTTACTATAGTTGGTTAGTGTAGAGCATGATAGTGTAGTGGCTTGTAGCTGTAGATTTTCTTCCACCATTTTCTACTATCCTTGTTCCCTTCTGTAGACTTAGTGGGTGGACCGACGTTGTTGAGGGCAATACCCACTGAGGACTATTTGTTTTTACAGTAGTTCTCACGCCCAGTTGTTACTCTTCTTTAGCAGAGCCATCGGTTCCGCCTGCTGCATCTTCTGAGGCAGATCGTGGCAAGGGCGTTGCGAGCTAGAGCCCTACCTGACGAGTCGCCGAGATAGAGGATTACCTGCTGCAGGTAGTGGTATTTGTTGTTTTTATTTTTGAGAGTTCGTGTACATACAGATGTTTTAACTCGCTGGAGCGAGTACTTTGTACCTGGATGCTATGTATGTATATGGAACTTCCTTTCAGTTCTACCTGTTTATTTTCCTAACAGCTCTATTCTACTAGTTGTAGTATTGTATGTTTTACAGATACAGCTACATTTCGTAAACAGAAAAAAAATTTTTGTATACGGCGGATTTGTCGGCGTGCCCGGGGAACATGTAATCCGGGGCGTGACAGATTAAGTTGGTATTAGAGCTTTGCATTAGGTCGTTGGGACCTAGGAAACCTAAGTTGGCAAACCTTAGGAAAGCAAGACGCGAGAGGCGTGATTTATCGCGAAAGTCACTGATTGATTGATCTAACTCCTCCTGGAGCGGAGGGAGTAATTGAAGGAGTTCCTGTTTCGGCCTGAGAAATTATGTTGGCTGCAGACGACATAATTTTGAAGAGAGTGTTTGTTTGATCTGACCCCGTTCTGTTTCTTGCAGCTATGTATCATCGCCGAGATCGACCGTCTATGCGGGATCGTGCACAGTTGACTCAGGATCGTGCCGTACCTCCTGAGATGCCGGAGCAGGCAGAGGCGAGTGCACCCCCTGTTGTGGAACAGAGAGCCCGACCGAAGGTGGGTGCACCTCCTGATTTGAGTGCACAGTTGGTTGCCTTGACGAAGGTGATGAGGCGACAGGAGGACTTGTTGCAGAGGTTGTGTGAGAGGGTGGCTCCGTTACAGAGTAAAGTACCAAGCGCACCAGAGCAGGCTGTTCCATCTCCGACCACCCCGGCGGCAGCACCAGTCGTAGTTGTACCCCCGCCAGTGGAGATTCCTGTGGCACCCGTTGTGCCTGCTAGGGGCCCAGTACAGATTACAGAGGCCGAGCATGAGCGGTTGACAGAGAGGCTGGCTCAGTTTCGCCGTTTTGATCCGCCGATCTTCGATGGCAGTTGCACTGAGGCCTGGGTTGTTGAGGGCTCGGTCAGTGCGATGGAGAAGCTATTTGAGAATCTATTTGTCTCAGAGAGAGAGCAGGTACATCTGGGAGTCCACTGTTTGTCAGGCGATGCTCGCGCCTGGTGGAGCAGGATGAGGCGAGACTATGGGCTAGTAGCGTTGCAGATGAAGTGGGACGAGTTCTGTGGAATGCTGTTCGAGATGTATTTTTCCAACAGTGTGAAACAGAAGCTCGAGGAGGATCTGAAGAAGATCCAGCAGGGTGAGTGGATAGTTCAGGAGTACATTCGAGAGTTTACGCGACTCCTGAACTGTGCGCCGTTCATGGCCAGGGCTGAGGCGCACCGAGTTTACCTCTTTGAGTAGGGTTTGAGGCCCGAGATCTTTCGGTTGGTTCATGAGCAAAGGTTGCGGATCTTGGATGCGTCGATGGAGTAGGCTCTTTGGGTTGAGAGAGATGATGATTCCATTCGAGAGAGGACTCAAGCAGCGGGGCAGAGTTAGGTCCGGAAGCGCCCCTTTCCAGATGATGTAGGACAGTCGAGCAGAAGGCGTCTGCCGAGACCGCCACGATCATGCTCCCAGGGTCGTGGGTCTTCAGGGCGTTAGCATTCTGGGGGATCCCGTCAGCAGGGACAGCCACCGAGGACACCGCAGTGCGTGATCTGCGGGGGCCCCACTAGCCCTGGCAGTGCGAGCAGAGAGAGGGCAGGTGTTACAGTTGCGGTCAGCCCGGGCATATGAGATCAGCTTGTCCTCGAGCAGCATCACCAGCACCATCCACAGCATCTGCACAGCCAGCATCCCCGCAGTCTTACGGGGCACCGTCGAGTTACCACCAGGAGGATAGGCATCTGTGCCGCGTCAGGGTGAGCGGCGATAGCAGGCTTCGAGTGGCAGGGTCTATGCAGCCTAGGTGGAGGACTCTACAGCAGCCGACCGAGTGGTGGCAGGTATTATTTTGATTTCTGGCATTAGAGCTCGTACACTTTTTGATACCGGTGCATCGCATTTCTTTGTTAGCCGAGCATTTGCATTGCTGCATGGTTTAGAGTTAGGGTCATTGTCACAGGCACGAGAGGTGCAGATTTTCGACCATGTGTTACAGATTACAGAGTGTTGTTGGTTATGTCCGATGCAGTTGGATTCGTGGATCTTGCCCGCAGACCTATTGGTGTTAAGGCAGCTGCAGGACTTTGACGTTGTGCTCGGTATGGATTGGCTGGCACGGTATTTTGCTATTATCGATTGTGGAGCGAGGACAGTGACGTTCCGCGAGCCAGGCCAGGAGGAGTTCACTTTTAAGGGCTGTAGGAGTACGTTGTTTGCCACTTGGATTTTTTCCGCGAGGGCTTGTCAGCTGATGAGTAGAGGATGCATCGCTTTTCTAGCCACAATTGCTGAGATACCTACGGCGGCGCCAGGACTCGAGGATATTCCTGTAGTCCGCGAGTTTCCGGATGTGTTTCCTCCAGAGTTGACGATGATGCCACCGAAGAGGGAGATTGAGTTCGTGATTTATGTAGTTCCTGGAACTGCACCAATCTCAAAGGTTCCTTATCGGATGGCACCGACGGAGCTAAGGGAGCTAAAGGCGCAGCTTCAGGATCTGATGGATAAGGGGTATGTGAGACCTAGTGTATTGCCTTGGGGAGCGCCGGTGTTATTTGTAAAGAAGAAAGATGGTTCGCTCAGGTTATGTGTGGATTACCGGGAGCTGAATAAGGTGACCATCAATAACAAGTATCCTTTGCCGCGCATTGATGATCTGTTTGATCAGCTGTAAGGATCTTGTGTCTTCTCGAAGATTGATCTCCAGTCCGGTTACCACCAGCTGCGGGTGAGGGCCGAGGATGTTCCCAAGACGGCTTTTCGGACTCGGTACGGGCATTATGAGTTTACGGTGATGCCGTTTGGATTGATGAATGCCCCTACCGTATTTATGGATTTGATGAATAGAGTGTTCAAGCCGTACTTGGATAGATTTATTGTAGTCTTCATCGATGACATCTTGATATACTCCCGGAGTGATACCGAGCTTGAGGAGCACTTGAAGATTGTGCTGCAACTTCTGCGAGAGAAGAAGTTGTATGCCAAGTTAAAGAAGTGCAAGTTCTAGTTACGGGAGGTTGCTTTCTTGGGTCACGTGATTTCTGCTGAGGGAGTAGCAGTGGATCCGAAGAAGATCGATGTTATTCGGGATTGTCCAGACCGATGACGGTGACTGAGGTGAGGAGTTTTCTTGGACTGGCAGGATATTACCGTCGGTTTGTGGAAGGCTTTGCGAAGCTTTCCACACTCCTCACTCGATTGACTTGAAAGGGGATTCGGTTCATCTGGAGTGAGGATTGTCAGAGGAGTTATGATGAGTTGAGACAGAGGTTGACGTCAGCTCCTATCCTTGCCCTTCCTGTGATCGGGGAAGGATTTGTGATCTACAGTGATGCATCGCACAGCGGGCTGGGCTGTGTACTGATGCAGCATGGTAGGGTAATTGCTTATGCTTCACGGCAGTTAAAGGATTACGAGAAGAGCCGCGGGGGTGCACGCGACCTACGCCTGCGCGCACGCGCGAGAGAGAAAGAGGGAGCCGGGAAGGGGGGTGGAGAGAGAGAGAGAGAAAATGGGGGTCCCGCCGAAGCCCCCGCCAAACGCGGGGAGGCTTCGGAAGGAACTCCTGATTCTATATTATCTATAGATTAGAATGCCATTCCTACAGTTCAAACACTAACAATGAAGATAATTTATTTCTTGTCATGCCCTGGACTCTTTTGTAAATCATTTTTATAGAAACCAGCGGAAACGTGTACAATTTTTTTAAGCAACACCAAAAGACTGCCCTAAAACGTGCTCAGATCCACCACATGGACAGAGTATCTCCCATCAAATTGACAGTTTCTTTTGTACATGCATGGCACAGAAATCAAAGTATAACAATCAACTAATATAATCAACCACAACAAGAACATAACGAGGAGGACAAAAACAATCGATAAGGATACAATATCAACTATATATCAAATCGAACTACATGGAGAATATCAAAAGTGCTAAATCACATCTACAACATGAAGGATAACTCATAATCGAGAGAAACTAAAAAAAAAAAAAGTATAACTAGAATAGAAAGCTACTGTCGCGAGAAACATGTCTATCTAACCGCCCTCACACACCGTCCTAAACCTCACCCTCAATGCCACCTATAAAAATAGTGGGATAAGAAATATATAAATATGTTTTCCAATGAAAGCAATGCCGACAAGGGCAAGCCACACTCACTAGTCAATAAGAAAGAGCTAACATAATCGACTAGTATGAACAGATATATCAAGTACGGTAATCGACATGTATGAATAAATATATCAAGTACAGTAGTAATAACAAGCTAAAAGAAAATAATCCACTATCAACAGATATACAGCTAACCGCTACTGTAATAGGGGATATATAGCAAAATGCATCAACTGAACAAATAGTCTAAATAAACCCAATAAAACTACCATATTAATCTAAGAACCTCAAGTAATGCCATAACCTATTCACCCACCTGGCATATAACTCTAGTAAAGTACACCATGCGTAGAGCTCATGGATCAGAAGTACAACTACTTTTGGAAAAGAAAAAAAAAAACCGCCACGGTAGCGAAACCGCTGGTGTATGTGAATGCATATAAACTACAGAGATCGATGCTATATACTTAATAGCTAACCGTCGGTAAATAGCCGAGAGAGAATTCACAAGGAGTCACCGACTAAGTAGGTCAACCTCTATCTTCAAGATAGAATAATGTCACCGACCAATCAAGTCAACCAACTATGATAGAGTGTCACCAACCAATAAGGTCAATCAACAGTAATTGAGTGCCACCGACCTACAAGGTCATCCAACTATAATAGGGTCATCTACTATAATCATGCTTAGATAGCACAGAGTGTCCATAACCACAAAGTCAACTAACTGTAATATCGTGCCACCGACCTATAAGGTCAACTAATGTAATTAAGTCACGCAATACCATCCAACCATAATAGAATACCACTCTATACCTAAATCATGATAAATATGATAAGCTACAAAGTAAAGTGGTGTATGAGAGCTCGACAAGTATCATGCAATCAAAAGGAGATGATAGAGAAAGAAGTCACAGAGTAGGCACCACTTTACCAACACCTATATACCGAATACCTGAGTTTGCAACTCTGCTAAGGCCTCTAGGCACCAAAAGAAGCTAGTCACAAACACCGAGTGTCAGTAAAAATTTCCTACTTATCATCATACCAACTCACACAGCTATATCGCACTGAAGTGCACTATAATATAATTAGAACATCGATTTCGCCCATTGAATTTTGAAACTAGACCAACCTCTGAGCCAACTCTATAAGAGTCCAACCGGCTGCCAACATCAAACTAACATCCATCCGCGATACTAGGTCGCCAATAACACGAATCGATGTGATCAGAATACGATTTTTTGTACCGATTTTTGGACTTCGCCTAAGCTGTTACCTAACCCACCGAGACCTCCAACTAACTCCATGGAGTGCCTCAAGACATGCTATAGGTCATTGTAGACCAATCACTATCCCAAAACACACTAACCTAGGTGTTGGAATAGCACACATGAGGAGTGCACCTACAGAGGCTCTCGCCCCAAATTAGGCCTTCATGGGTTCAAACGTACACCGATTTTGGCATAAAAATTAGCAAAAGGTAGAAACACTCATGATCTTGATTTCAAACAATGGGAACCTTTTGAAATACATCCCACAAGTTTAGGTATCTATGTGCACAATCAGTGTGCCGAATCTGTAGAGTTTCTACCTCGACAAGTCACAAAATTATCATTTTCGGCAATGAGAGAACACATGACCATATTATCATCCTCAAAGAGTCATTTTCACTCAAAAGTGACTATGATAGAGTTTCATCTAGCAACAAGTATGGCCGCACATTCAGAACCCAACAGTTAGGCCAAGAAAGCCCAGAACAAAATTTCAAACACCGTTTTTGATGTCGAAAAGCAAGCACGAGGCATTCAACCCAAGGATGGCTCTACAACCATAACACTAATACCAAAGTGACCCAAAGTCACTTTACTTGCTAGCTGATATGATCGGACAAATGGTTTCTTTTATCCATTCCTGAAACTCGTCAAGATCCATGGAAACTCATAGGAAACACTTTCGCAACCCATAAAGTGTTTCAGTGTACTGGCAATTTTGAATTTAATTAAATTTTAAAAATAAGTTTTAAATTCAATTTTTGGCAAATTGAGAGAGAGAAGGCTAATAATGCGAATCAAAAACTGATCCCGACAAAACAAATTTCACCACTTTCATGGTCTGGTAGTGTCAGATGTCGTTGTAAAGTCTATTTTCTGATTCTACACGACAAAAGCATAGAATAAAGTGAAAATCGAAAAGCAGTCGAAATTGAAAACTAGGTTTCTTTGAAAAATACGTGATATTTTATGTGCCAAATCACGTTAAAATTGGTAAGGATTGGGCTCTATACAAAATATGCATGCTGATGGATTTTGACTTTAAAATATGGAGATTTCAAGGGGTACAAGCAAATTTTTCAAATCTATAATATGTACCGCTTAGGGTATATATTGGAAACCCTAATTACTCTATCTCTTTTCCCTCAGCCCCAACCGTCGTACACCCATCCCAGTACCCTTGCCAGCATATTTTTGACCTCTGGTGACCGGCCCCGATTGCCGAAGCTCCGACGAAAGCTCTCCCATTAATCCATTGCTTTCTCTCTATCTTTTTCTCTCTTTCTCCCTTAACACCTTGGATTCAAGGGCCATGCGGGTGGTCACACCCAAAGCAAGCACTACTACCGCTCTCTGCTGTTGTCACCGGCCTCCAAGGGCTCCGAAATATATTGGGATGTCGGGATGGCCAAAGAATTGATGTGCTCTCAAGAAGATAGGTCATCGGCAGAGGAGTTGGCCATAAAAGAAACCTCAACAACAGGGCATTTTCCCAAGCATTAAGCGAGTAGTAGTGAAAATAGCGAATCGGTTGTGATGCCCTACTTCCCAAGGGGGTTGCCCACCCTAAAATCTTATATATATGACTATTTCAAAATCTAAGGGTGTCATATTCATCCCTTCTTTAAGCCCTGACGTCCTCGTCAGACTCAAACACATTCACAAATACCAGGAGATGTGAGACTCGTCTCGTTAGCCTTAGCCGGCCTTATAGGGAGCCAAGCTCTAACTACAATACTTGCCAACTAGGGAGCCACGCTCTACTCGCTATATGACCCTAGCTCACCGGGACTCATCTCATACTTCTTACTGGTGATCGGCTCTGATACCGACTGTGACTCCCCACTTCCCAGGGAAGTCATCCATCCTAGAAATACTCAGTCCTAGCAAGATTAACCTTCTTAATATCTTGGGCCTAATCATTGTCTAAAATGCTATAGCCGGGTTAAGATGTTTAGCCCTATTATATATCATGTATAGAACTATTTCAAATCCTAGGAATGTCACATTAGGGCACATTTGACAGCAACTCATGAGAGCATGAGCATAAGGGGGTTATCAGAGGGTGTCGTGCCTACTAAGGAGAAGTACTAGCATCAGTAGCTTCAGGGGAAGTGGCTGGCCAAGTGGGGGCCGAGGACGGTTGGACGGAAAAGAAAGGGAACGAAGGAGAGGTTGCAGGTGGTGGCGCTACATGGGGGTTGCGGTTCGACAACTTGAACACGAAAGATGAGAGAAAGGAAGACTGAGCAGAGCCACGGTCTAGAGGCTTGTCCACTAGCTGAGGATGGTCCATTGGGGTGATACGACGCTGGTGAGGCCACTAGTGGCGAGGAGGATGCTCCCAAGTCTGTAGATTTCAAGAATATATATATATAGAGAGAGAGTGAGAGAAAGAGAGAGAGATAAATAGAGAGAGAGAAAGAGAGAGCGAGCAAGAGATAGAAAGAGAGTGAGCTTTAAGATTGGGTTTCACACATTGGGGATGGTCGGCCTAAGCGTAGCGGCACCAGCTAAGCTCAAGGGAAGAAGTGGCAGCTGTAGGGGAGTGGGAGAGGTAGGGAGAAAATAGGGCGAGATTATGAGTTTCAACTTTCTTTTATTTTGTAACATTTGAAGTTTAGTCCTGTAATTGTCTCTCTCTTGTCGACAGCTCCATACTACAGCGCATTTTGTATGGGCGCCCCTCCAAAAGAGAAATTTTTAATATTTCACACATAACAGGCCACATTTTTTGCAAGAAAACCCCCCCAATTGATTTGGACTCTCAATCATCATATGTGTTCCATTTTGTACAACAATCTCCGAATTTTATAAAACTTCAATCCACAAATCCCTCTCGGAATCTATTTTTATATGAGTCTTTTCGTTTACTAAGACTCTAAAATTTTTCACATGAAATGATAGTTTTTCTCGCACAGTGCCCTTTTTTTCTATTTTATAAGAAAAAAACATTTTACTCTCTTTGGTTCATTATTTCTTACTCAAAACTGATCCATATATGTGCTTTGCATATTAATCCCTTTAGTTGTGAATCAAATAATTTGACAAAGAAAGAATCGCCCTTTTTGCATAAAAATAGTCGTGTTGTTCTACTTGCACAAATGTATTATTATAATTTTAACAACTTGATCACTTAAAATCACTAGTCGAGGGATTCTACATTGTGGTATGTAGAATAAATAGTTTAATTTATAAGAAAGTTTTAAAAGTTTTTAAAATTTGATTTATGTTCCACTCAGTGTTTTCAAATGCATGCGTACTTTCAACAATTAGAATAACTTCAGTTTTAAAACAAGTTAATAGGATGAGGATTAAAACGACAATAGCGTAAACCAAATAAATTAATACTGGGATAATTTTTTTAAAACAAAGTAACAAACTACCCACTTCGTTTACTTTTCAAAAATTAACTTAGTAAGAAATATGAAATAACTAATCTTCAAACATGATATTTCGGGAACCAATTATCTAAGTTCTTAATCAACTGTGCTAGGTACGATCGGTCAGGAAGAAAAAAATATTAATCAGATAGAAAACTGGATAGATACCAAATGCTATATTTTCTCACAATATAAGTGTCAAATGAAGCTTCCTTGCTTGAAAACAGGTTGCCACTCTCATTTATATCTAAAAAAGAAATTCCTTGCCTGAAAACGGTTGCCACTCTCATTTATATATAAAAAAGAAAGACGGAAATAACAATATCAGATTTAGAATTTTCATCTTACTTTTTATATATAACATCACAATTCAAAAAAAGCTGTAATTTTATAACTTCATCATCCAAAGATTAACTATTTTCTACTAATTTAAGTAATTATTTTAAAACTAAAGTTCGGTAAAAAATTAAATAAATCCTAATTGGTACTTTAACAGGAATCGCGATTGTTTTTTAGTTTACATTTTCTTTTTTGAGAAATTCTATTTATATATTTTAAAAGAGGACGTACATCTACTTTCTAAAATATATAAAAATTTAAATAATTTTTATACAAAATAAAAAATTGGCCTTTTTGCATAAAAATCCACTAGTTTTGGACTTTTGCAAAACTGGGTCGCTTTTTTCAATTTTGCAGATTCGGTCCGAATTTTTAGTAAACGGATCAAAATGCTCTTATTACTTTTTCTCTCTCCTTTTTTTTTTTCTCTTGTTCTTTTTTTTTCCTTTCCGAAGAAGGCGGCGGAGGCGGAGGCAGAAACGGCGTGCCTCGCCTATGCCCCTCACGCCCTCGTCCTCGCTCGCGCACCCCTGCCCTCTTCGCCTCCGACCTCGCCGAGATTGAGCTGCAACTCTTTTTTTCTTTTTTTCTCCGATCCTCCACCACCTCCTCAGCCCACCACTGCTGCCGGCGACAAAGAGAAAGTGCTTCTTGTGGACGAAAAGCACACCGGCGAGAGTGGTGAGAAAACTCCGACGAGAGTGGTGGCTGTTGGGAACCGGATGGATCGTCCGTCATGTGCTACCAACAAAGATGCACGAAAAATAGAGAAAACACCGAACGACGGTAAAAGAAATAAATACAGAAAGAAGAAATCAAGATTTACGTTGTTCAGCAATTGCCTACGTCCACGGGGAGAGCGAGAGAGATGTATTCCACTATATGAAGAAATAGAAGTACAAGCATACACCTTATGTCTTCTCCGGATAAAAAACCAAGAGCCTTATGGTGAATTCCACATTTCTCTTGTTCCAACGAAAACTCCAAGAATATACCGAAAAAGCTTTTCGTAAAACCGAGAAGACCAAATTAGAGAAGTATAGAACCTCTAACCAAATTTCTTTATGCCGTTGCTTCGAAGAATTCGAACCGCTCAGGCAATTGGTCGAGAACCACCGCTCCGCCGCCGACTTCGATCCGACGTCAGATGCATGCGGAAACCTTGAAGCACTCCCGTACGGCTTCAAGAACTTAATTAATTAGCCTCTCCCGTTCTTTATTGTCGTACGGCTTCAAGACTTAATTAATTTTGGCCATATACACAATCCGGCTCACAATGCATGTATATATATATATAATGCATTAGCCCGGTCAATAAGTCAATAGGTATCAATTGGACTCGGCTTGAGAAGCATAAACCGACTCTGCTTCTCATATGTGCAATCCTAATATATCTTTATCCTTCCGAGGTAAAGATATAGTTCAATCTTATATAGATAAGCATGTATCTTCCACCAATGAAAATCAATTTCAAAACCAATTGATATATTTAATGAACCAACTTAATGGGTTAATTAATTTGACTCAAACCAGATTCAAAAGAAGGCATATTCTTAACATTCTTCACCTTGACTTCTTTTGTACTTCATTACTCTCTCTCATCTTATCGCCCCCTCTTCCTGAGGCATCTCAGCCATTAGCAGTCATATAAATTAGCCAAATTTAGACAGTGTCTAAACTTATCCTCTGTTACCGGCTTTGTCATGATGTCAGCTACATTATCCTTTGTGGAAACCTTTATAAGCTGAATTTCTCCATCATCCTCATTAGTGAGCTCCCGTAATTTGTGATACTTGATTTCTATGTGCTTTGTCCTCCCATGATAAACTGGATTTCTGGCGAGACATATAGCACTCTGACTATCACAACCGATAATCATTTTTTCCTGCATGATCCCGAGTTCACCAACCAAGCCTCTAAGCCAGACTGCTTCCTTAGCTGCTTCAATTGCCGCCATATACTCCGCTTCTGTAGTTGACAAGGCTACAGTGCGCTGCAACGTAGATTTCCAACTGATAGGTCCGCCGCCCAGCAGAAAGACGTAACCTGTAATAGACCTACGCTTGTCCAAATCACCCGCATAGTCGGAATCTACAAACCCCTTCACTTCATCATTACCAGAATCTTTCGAGTAGAGAATACCTTTATCTGATGTGCCCTTCAGGTACCGCAAAATCCACTTCACGGCCTCCCAGTGTTGTTTCCCTGGATTCGACATATACCGACTGACAACACTAATTGCATGTGAAAGATCAGGCCTAGTGCAGATCATAGCATACATCAGGCAACCGACTGCACTAGCATATGGTATCTTTGACATAGAAGTAATCTCCTCATCCGTCTTGGGACACATCTCCTCAGAAAGTTTGAAGTGTTGGGCTAATGGAGTCTTGACCGCCTTCGCCTCTGACATAATAAATTGCTTTATAATAGCTCGTATATATGTCTTCTGCGATAACCATAACTTACCCTGTATGCGGTCGCGTCTGATCTCCATACCTAGGATTTTCCTAGCACCTCCCAGGTCCTTCATGTCAAATTCTTGGCTCAACTGATCCTTTAATTGTTGCACTTCATTTGGATTCTTAGCTGCTATAAGCATATCGTCTACATATAGCATAACCAAAATAAACGAACCATCTTCAAGCCTCCGATAGTAGACACAACTGTCATATAAACTTCTGCTATAACCATGCTCGATCATAAACCCGTCAAACCGCTTATTCCACTGCCTCGGTGCCTGCTTCAACCCGTAGAGAGATCTTTTCAGTTTGCACACCAGATTCTCCTTCCCCGGCTAAACAAAATCTTGAGGTTGTTCCATATAAATTTCTTCTACTAGATCCCCATGAAGAAATGAGGTTCGAACATCAAGCTGCTGAAGCTCTAAATCAAACATAGCCACCATAGCTAGAAGCATCCTGATTGACGCGTGTTTCACCACCGGTGAGAAAATCTCATTAAAATCAACTCCCTTTACTTGCGCATAGCCCTTGGCTACTAATCGCGCCTTGAATTTTTCTGGTTCTCCATCTGCACCCTGCTTCTTTTTGTAGATCCACTTGCAACCGATAGATCTCTTCCCTTCCGGTAATGGAATCAGATCCCATGTCTGATTCTTCTGTAGAGATTCCATCTCTTCTGTCATAGCCGCCATCCATCTGCCACTATCTCTGTCCTGCATCGCCTCCTGATAGGAAGTGGGATCATCTAATGTAATTAATAAGGCATAAGATACTATATCCTCCAACCTATACCGTAAAGGTGGACGAATCTGTCTCCTTTCCCTTCCTTTAGCGATAGAGTAGGGCTCCTCCGAAGTGCTTTCAATCGGATCGCTTTGTGTACCATGATCATCCTGATAGTGGGGCTGCTCCACCTGATCATCTACACCCTCTTGCCGCTCCACCTGGATCTGCGTAGTTTTTGACTGTTCTTCACGTTGAGCCTCCTGATGATCCTTACGCGGCATAGCTTTTTCGTCAAAAACTACGTCCCTGCTAATAACCTTCTTCTTGGCGATAGGGTCCCACAGCTTGTATCCTTTAACACCCATATCGTACCCAAGAAATATGCAGGGCTTTGACTTCGAATCTAATTTTGTGCGCTGATTTTCCTGGATATGGACATAAGCAGGACAACCAAAGACCCGTAAGGAGGAATAATCTGCAAGTTTACCTGTCCATACTTCCTCCGGTGTTTTGAGTTCGATTGCTGTGGCGGGAGATCGATTAATAATATAGCACGCCATATCTACTGCTTCAGCCCAGAACGCCTTTGGCAAATCTGCACATAACCTCATGGATCTGGCACGTTCTAGCAATGTCCGGTTCATCCTTTCTGCTACCCCATTCTGCTGTGCAGTACCTGGAACCGTGTAATGACGTACAATACCTTCATCCTTGCAGAATTTCTTAAACTCTCGAGAAGTGAACTCTCCACCATTGTCCGTTCGAAGAACCTTGACCTGCTTCCCAGTTTGTTTCTCCACCTCATTCTTCCAATGTCTGAACTTTATAAATGCCTCAGACTTTTCCTTCATGAAGAATACCCAAACCTTACGGGAGAAATCATCGATAAATGTAATAAAATATCGCGCACCACCTTTCGAAGTCACCGGAGCCGGTCCCCACACGTCCGCATGGATATACTCAAGTATACTTTTACTTTTATGACTGGAGGTCCTGAAACTCAACCTTTTCTGTTTTCCAAATAAACAAAATTTGCAGAAATTAAGTTTACAGGATTTAATACCTTTGAGTACTCCCCTTTTATGCAGTTCCAACATCCCTCTTTCACTCACGTGGGCTAGTCTCATATGCCAGAGCTCCGTATCATCAGCATCATGATCTTCTGAGGATGTTACCGCAGCGCCTCCAAT
The DNA here is from genome assembly GCF_001540865.1 of Ananas comosus. Taxonomy (NCBI): domain Eukaryota; kingdom Viridiplantae; phylum Streptophyta; class Magnoliopsida; order Poales; family Bromeliaceae; genus Ananas; species Ananas comosus. The sequence goes on from NC_033624.1 coordinate 7,115,226, forward strand.
CACCGACTCGCCAATCAGCCTGTACAGATTCCCTTTCTTCTCTCCCTTCATGACGACCATGGCACCCTTTTTAACCTTGACGACTCCACCTGAAATACTAATAGAACAACCAGTAGAGCCAAGAGTACCAAGTGATATAAGATTTAACCTGAGATCCGGAATGTGTCTCACATCCGTTAACGTCCTCACCACACCATCAAACATCTTTATTTTTACTGTTCCGATACCGACCGTCTTGCAGCTAGTGCGATTACCCATCATAACACTGCTGCCTTCACAAGACTTATAAGTATCAAATAAAGACCTGTCTGGAGACATGTGATAAGAACAACCAGAATCTAATATCCAGTCATCGTGAGAGTCAGAATCTGTTGTAACCGTCAAGACATCTTGACCGGAATCACTGGCTACGCTCGCCGTATCTGCAGAGGAATTCTGATTTCGCAGCCAAGCCTTCCTCTTTTCGCAGATCTTTTTCATATGACCCTCTTTCTTACAGAAGTAACACTTCACCTTTCTCGATTTTGACTTGGAACGGGATCTTCCTTTACCTGCATCACGTTCGCTTGATCGTCACCTTCCTCCACTTGTATCATTTACGACCAAACCTGCACTGCTTTCTTCGGTACTCGCCTGCAACCTGATCTCTTCAGATAAAAGTGTCGATGTAACATCTTCCATCTTTAGAGTTTGATTCCCGTACAGTATGGTGGTCACCAAGTGATTGTAGGACGGCGGAAGTGATGTAAGAAAAATCAACGCCTTATCGTCATCGTCAACCTTGACATTAATGCTGAGAAAATCTGCAATAATTTTATTAAAGGTGTTCAAGTGTTCCGTTATTGCCGTACCTTCCTTCATGCGTAGCCCATATAATTTTTGCTTTAGGTACAGCACGTTCGAGAGGCTTTTGGTCATGTACAGCTTCTCTAGCTTGTTCCACATGCCGACTGTAGTTTCTTCATCCATGACGTTATACATCACCTCATCTGCTAGACACAATATAATTGTATTCACCGCCCGCAGATCAATATCCTCCCAATCTTCGTCGCTCATCGATGTCGGCTTTTTCGATTTTTCGAGCAACGCCTTATGAAGGCCCTGTTGAACCAGAAGGGCTTTCACTCTTCTCTGCCAGAGACCAAAGTTTTCTTTACCGTCAAATTTCTCCACCTCAAACTTAGAAGACGAGACCTTCGACATCTCTGATGTAGCGCGAACCTTACGCTCTGATACCACTTGTTGGGAACCGGATGGATCGTTCGTCATGTGCTACCAACAAAGATGCACGAAAAATAGAGAAAATCGACCGAACGGTAAAAGAAATAAATGCAGAAAGAAGAAACCAAGATTTACGTGGTTCTCGACCAATTGCCTGAGCGGTTCGAATTCTTCGAAGCAACGACATAAAGGAATTTGGTTAGAGTTTCTATACTTCTCTAATTTGGTCTTCTCGGTTTTACGAAAAGCTTTTTCGGTATTTTCTTGGAGTTTTCGTTGGAACAAGAGAAAGGTGGGATTCACCATAAGGCTCTTGATTTTTTATCCGGAGAAGACATAAGGTGTAAGTTTGTACTTCTATTTCTTCATATAGTGGAATACATCTCTCTCGCTCTCCCCGTGGACGTAGGCAATTGCCGAACCACGTAAATCTTGGTTTCTTCTTTCTGCATTTATTTCTTTTACCGTTCGGTCGATTTTCTCTATTTTTCGTGCATCTTTATTGGTAGCACATGACGGACGATCCATCCAGTTCCCAACAGTGGCTGCAATAAAGGGCAAGGGAGAGATCCCAAGGGAGAGATCATGACCAAAAAAATTATAAAGAAAAAAATAAAAATAAAAATATTTTTTTTCTCCATAAAAGATAAGAAAAAATAAGAATGAAGAAGATAATGAAATTGCACTGTTAAAATAATGTTACACTATTTTAAAAAAATTTTGCAGTATTTTAAATAAACGTTGCACTATTTGAGACAAAAATTATAATTTTTGGAATCAGATTTATACTCTTTAAGATGAAGTTGCACTATTTAGGTAGAATTTATACTATATCTTTTTTCTTCTTTTTCCTCCAATTTACACTATTTTTTTTTCTTTCCTCTTTTTCCTCTTTCTCCTCCCTGAGTGTCACGCCTGGGTATCAGCGGAAGCAGACCCGAAACATGCACAGACCCGCCATACACCTGCAGTTTATAAGGCGTCTACTAAATCATGTCAAGAAGGTACCGGTTGCAAAGAGATTCTAATGTGATATCAGAGCAACACATAAACCAATAGTACTACTACTAGCAAGAAGTAAGTATAAGTCTCAGAAACTCAACAAGAGATGAAATCCAAAACTGTAAATACATCAGTCTAGACCACCATAAATATCTCAAGGTCGCCCAAAACTATATACACATAAGTGGTAGTCTCTCTATACAGGGGTACACATCGTCCTCGTCAGCATCTCAAAATAGCGAGGTGATCACCTAGTAGGACTCCACGCTGTGTCTAGCTAGACGCAACTCCCTTGCCGCGATCCCTAGCCTCTCCCTTCGTGGATGGCTCTGTAAAAACAACCACAAAGAGGACGTGAGAACCATTAAATAATAGTTACCAGTGGGTAAGCCGTCAGCCTCGATGAATTACACCACTAGGCTTATGATGTACTACTTGAAAAGTAAGAACAGGTATTGCAAATAGATATGTCAATGATAATTAACGATAAACATGTTTCATACTGTCAAATATATTAATCAACTAAAAGTAAGTAAAATAATTGCTATGTACATAAACAAGTCATGGAGATGTATAACTGTAAACCATTCAGTGATATTCATCTATTGTTGTCATTTAGTACTTTGGGTTAATTTATAGGGACCTACCCAAGGTAGTCCAGCTTGCGCCGCACCTAATGGCCCCGTGGTAGTATACACTCCCCACGGCAATCCACTTCGGCACCCAATCCCGCACGGGCGAGCAATATGTCGCGTAGGCCAACTCCGGAGTGCTGGCTTGTGGGGAACGACCCTCACAAGCATGTGCGAATGAGCACAATGGCAAGCAAGCACAATTTATAGCCCAACAGTTCTCAGTCGTCATGTTTTAACGTATAAAGTTCTCATTCTCGACTAATAGGTCGGTATCTAAGTATAATGAAAAATGCTAATATCTACTAGATTAATAACTCATTAAAGCAATGCTAATATACATACGCCATTGGAAACAATAATATAAATGCATTATTACTCATATCACAAGTGTATGTCCTTGCTCTCTACTTTAAAGAGGCATAGTAAAGTCATTGGTTCAAGAAAATCAAGCTTAGCTAGTAATCAATGCATTACCTCAATTACTCTTCACTTAACACATGTTAGCTCAATTGCTCAATATTAATAGTTCTATAGTATCATATAGAACATAGGGGAGATTCACTTGCTCTGGTGAGGTCCAAGCCACCTATTAGTCGATGATTCTAGTTGAACTAGCAATTGTAGGAAATCCGAAGCTTCCAATTACCCTAGCCAAGGTACTAAACAAATTAGAATTTAAACTTAAACCTTACTAAACAATTCCACTTAGGCATTAAGTCTAGGTAAAACTCTACCTAGTTCAGATTTCCATAGCAACCTCTCATTACCCCTGTTGAAGCATGCCAACTTCAGCTTCTACGACCCCTGAAATCAGCTTTCCATGTATGCTGCGAGTTATACACAAAACTGCATTACTACCCTATGTAATCACATAGTTGAAGCTCAATTCCCACTTATATAAATTCCATAGTTATAATTCTAATTCCTGCTGAGTGACATACCTTCAACTCAGCTTAATTCGGCTCAAAAGAGTCTCAAGAATCAGCCTCAGATGATCACCAAACCTGTTACAAACTAGCTATGAGCAACCATAACAAACTGTGTTAAACTATCTTAACACAGCCCAATTGATTCAATTCTCACCTAAGTTTCAACCCAGAGCTAATCTTCCTCTTTCACTTAGGTTAGAACATCCCAAATCAACTCTCCAAAGCCACCATATTCAGCCTGGAGTGGCCAATACACCTGCTGAAAACAGCTTACAGATACGGCTCCAATTCAATACCAAAAATAGCATATAACTCAATATAGCATCATTAGTTGGCTAAATTACCTCTTCTTGGCTCTATTCAACTCCCCTCCTGGGTTTAGATAATAAGAACGCAGTAAATTAACCGCTCTCGAACTGCTAAATCCTTCCTCCCAAATTTGTCGGCAGCAATGAATCAGAACACTTGAAATCTAATACTACTGCACAAATTAGAGAGGAGTTGAACTAATTACCTTTCGAAAGATCTCTCTCGGCAACTCCCCTGCAGGATACTGAAGAATACTACTAAACACCCCCTTTTCTTGCTCACAAGCTGGCTCCAAACCTTCCCTGACCAGTAGCCACACAACAAGAAGATGAAATCAAGTTCAAACATTGATTTCTATCAAGAGAGAGAAAGAACTCTTAGAGAGAGAAAAGGAGAGCTTTAAACCCTTGTTTCTAAAGGTCAGAGATGATGCCTATCCACTGAGGGGTCGAGCTGGGAGGTATAAGGGATAAGCTCAAAGCAAAAGACCAAAAAATCCTCAAAGCCACGCAGATGCTGGTGCTGGTGCTGGTTGTACCGGTACAACATTAACTTTGTACCGGTACAACAATGCAGATTCTGCAAATTGGCAGTAGCAATGCACTTTTGTGCATTTAACCTTCCACTTGCTCCACCAATTTGCCGAAAACCCCTCTACACTCTTTAAAATACGTGAAATAGTTCCAAACACCAATCCCACAGTCGAACTTCGCAGTTTGCTAAGGTTTAGTGTATTACACTGAGTGTCCCCACCGCCCTCATCAAATCCCTCTACTCCTTTGCCGCTGTCGCCGACCAACACAACAACAACAACAACAACAACAACGCCCGTGTGCTATCCATGCTCGTCACCGTCGGCGCCGTGCCCACCCTCTTCGATGTCTCCGACTCGGCTGCTGCAAATGTGTAAGGACTGAGAATTTAACTGTGTAGCTAAACTCTCTGTTGACGATGTTTTTGTGTGTAATTTAATTACATAAGCACTCGTCAAGTTTCAGGAGAAAATGAGTTAGGATGGAAAAGTTACACGATCTTTACTAATCACTTAAAGTGAATAGTTACTTCGGTTTTTCGGAGAAGCCAATGAGTGGATATGGCTTCTAGTCTGTATCGAACTCCGTTCATAGTGATCCAATAGCTTGTTTTTGACGGTTCGACTATCCTGGACCCAATGGCATTGACGGAATTCAGTTTTGATATGCGGTTTTTGAGAAAAAGAGTTTTTATCACAAAGATAGTTTTGGAGAATCGGAGAGATGATGGCTTTCCTCGTGAATAGGTGACCAAATCAAATGAAACAAAATTGTGGATTCGATAACTTGGTCGTGCTGAACGTGCTGGCATAATACATTCGAAAATCCGATGAACGGATCGCCGGATATTGCATGATGATAGGGAAGGGGTCGAAAGTGGCAAATCGGAAACTTCACAAAAGTCATAACATTTTATGTACCGAATCATGTGAGATCGGACATGAGGGTACGTTCACGCAAAATACACGCGCTGTGAGGGACTTATTTGAAAACAATCAACTATAGAGGACTTTTGTGCAAAATATCAGTTGCATAAAAAGGACAACTTATGGTTTCTCTATGCAAACCCTAACCCTAAGCCTCCCTCTTCTTCAATCGAGCCCCCAGCCACCTCCCTCTCTTTCCTCTGCCCTAGTTGTGCTCGCCCGACCGCCTGCGCACGCCGCCAGCTGCCGGAAAAGACTTCTCCTCCCTCTCCACCACCTTCTTCTAACTCTGCCAGAGAACAACCGGGAGGGCTCTCACCCTCGGTCTCCCTCCCTTGGCTGTGCCCCGACCTCCAGCAACCTCCCCGCCGCCCCCGCGCGCCGACATGGCCGGTCTAGGAAGCTCGCGACCAGCTTGTGCAGGCTTGGATTGAGGCAGCTAAGCTTCCCTTCCCTCGCACCGCCGCCGCATGGGACTGGTCGCGCCGCCTCCCTCCGGCCTTTGAAGACCCCACGCCGTCGTCACTTGAGCTCCCTCGGCCGCCACCCGGCCGCCGCTACCTCGTGTGCCCGAGGCCAAGTGTGTGTGGGCGCAGCCTCTCCCAGCGCCGCTACCGTCGCCTCCTGCTGCCGGCTGGTGTGAGACCTTGTCATCCCCGGTCGGCAGCACCTGGTTGCCACCGGCGCGCCTGCCGCCTGAGGCCCCTGCCGGCCGGGCTGGAGCCAGGCTCTCCATCAACCGCGCGGCTAGGGCATTAATGCCCATCGTCGCCGCCGCCTTCTGCCACCGGCTGACGCGCGCCCCGGCCTCCCTTCATCGCACACACCTGCCTACCGCTGGCGCGCCCGCCGCCCGGCCGCCGCCGGCCGTGCCCTAGATCAGTGCCCCGGTTTGCTTATTAAACGTTGTTTAGGCGCTGTGTGCGCTGTTTTGCTGAAATTTCATGTCGCTCGCGCGCTCACCACAGTGGCCGGCCGTGCTCCAAAGTGTGAGCACGGCCTCCAGCTCATCGAGACCTATCAGCGAGTATTTCGTCCAGGCTAGAAGGTCCTCGGTTTGTACTGTCGGGCCGTAAAACCCCAAAAATCACATAAAATTATATAATTTTATGTAGTTGCGGGGGTTTTTATGCAATTGTATGTTTAGGGAGCTGTTGGCAGCGTGTACGGACTGCGAGTGACCTTTGGACTGGTTGTCCAAGGCCCCAGGCCTTTTCAGAAATCGGAAGCTGATTTCCGGTGCGCTTTTCGGCGAAATCCGCCGACGGAATGCGATTTCGGATCGAACTTCTTCTGACGATGCCTCGCGATAAATTGTGTTGTCGCTGAGTCGTGTTGGCTGGTCACCCGCGTCGTTCGAGGGTTCGAAAACAACTTATGAGCGACGGTGGGTTCCGGTGTCGAATTTGACACTTCCGGGAAACCAGTTTGAAATGATTATCCGACAATAATCGTTTCGAAGTGAGGAGATGTGTCTGCTGCCAGGTCACACAAAACATTGTGTTTAGTGGCAGCGGGTGACTCGTGGCACGAGTCGATGAGTTTCATGATAGTTTGTGGGTCCCGGCAGAGTCCCGGTGCAATTTTCAGGACTTCCGGCGAGTTACGGTAATCGGTTTTGGGAAACCGATTTCCGTGGGTTTAATTGTGGGGTTGTGCGTTTAGTGTTTCTTATTTGTGGGTTAGATACTAACCCGGTGGACCTTCCGTAGGTCCGGTTGACGATCTTCCACAGTCGGGAGACAGGCACGCTATTCTTACAGGTAGGTACTTCGACCCGAAGTTGATACAGTGGTGCACACTCTGTGACATCTTCTTACCCTTGTTTTCCTATTATCACTTTGCATAAATATTATGTTGAGCCTAGCATCTTTGTTATCCTTGTTACGCTCTACTTGGTTGTTTGCATGTCCAGTATTATGAGTAGAAGTAGAGCTGGTTTATGATTGGTTGTGGATCCGTGACCTAGTTGGTCGATTCTGATATCCCGTATCTGTGACTCATTCGGTCGGTTTATTGCATTTGTCATCGTGATCTAGTTGGTCGGTTCTTGTATCCCGTATCTGTAACCTATTCGGTCGGTTTACTGCATCTGTTATTGTGACCTACTTGGTCGGTTAGACTACTTGATGACCTATGAAATCGGTGTACCCTGAGGGATAGGATTGCCGGCTAGGGGCCGGCGGCTAGTTTTGGATTATACCGATACGAGACGTAACATCCTTGTGACCTATTGTCTGTCCTTGTGTATATATGTTAGTTGACATTAGTGGTCGGTACTTGTATATCTTCGGAAGAATGTTTAGTTGTTCCATCCTAGTTGACCTGAGTGGTCGGTACTTGTATTCCTTACGGTTCAATAACCTATACGGTCAGTATACCATGAGGGGTAGGATTGTCGGCTAGTTGCTGACGGTTGACTATTGAGTATATCAGTATTGATCGCCGGATACTTGTACGCATTTCACGAACACCAGCGGTCTGATCCGCCGCAAGAGGATGTTCTTTTCCGGAAAAGTAGTTGTAGGTGCCAACCCGTGAGTCCATAGGCTACCTTGGGTTATATGCAGGTAGAGTGACAGCTTAAGGTTTGCGGTGCGGACCAATAGAGCACAGCATGAGGTATACAGTGCGGACCAACCAGGCACAGCTTGAGGTCTGCGGTGCTGACCAATAGAGCATAGGTTTCAGATTGGGTATTTTTGGACTTGTCATCCAGTTGATACATATATACAGTAGCGGTAGTTGTTCATATATATATATATATATATATATATATATATATATATATATATATATATATATATATATATATATATATATATATATATATATCTCGTTCATTTGTTATTGTTGCTACTGTATTACACTTACCCATACATTTGTTTATTCTCCTTAACTGGTGAGTACCCTTCGCCTTCGTCAGCTTGCGGTACCCACTGGGAGGGGAGACATATTTACATGTTCTCACCCCCGACCTCCATTATAGGTGATGTTGCGGGTCCTAGTGGGACGGTTCGTGAGGAGCGTACTTAGCGGTTCGGTAGAGCTTTCGAACCCGTCCATTGGTTTAAACTTTAAACTCAGTTTCTTTAAATAAATAACTTAGACATCATTTATGGTTCAGTATTTTATGTAAATTGAATATTTGGATCTTCGTGAATGTAATAAGGATTTGAAATTTTTGTAAATTGAAAATAGTTTTCTACCCTCCGTGGTAGCGAGTTTTAAAAGGAAAAAGTTTTCGTGTGGGAAACGGTTTTTTTAAAAAAAGTTTTCTTGATTTTCATGACTTAGGGTTTTAAAACGAGTTTTCAAGTAGGAAACATTTTAAACTGATAGATGTGGATTTATGAAAATTTATGATGAAATAAATATGGATGTAAATGGTGTATGGATATATGGATGTTCATATGTGGTGGTTGTATACTCTGTCCGTGTGAACAGTGGACTCCCTGTATTTGTGGCGGATCTGGCATACCCTAGGGGTCAGGATTTTCAAAAAAAAAAAAAAATTTGGGCACTTCCGCATTAGATTTTAAATCCAAAGGGGCCCCGGGGCGTGACAAAATGTCACCGGCAGCCTCGACGGCGTCGACGAGCTGTTGTAGCCCGCGTCCGTAGCTTCGAGTGGATCCGCGACTCGGCCATTGCCCCTCACCTTGCACGCCTCCACGAGCATTAGTCCCGCTAGGCGCCGCACAAGTGATGGTTGAGTGCTACCTGACCGTCTGCAGCATCCTGGCATACATCTACTTCGGGGCTAGGGTCCTTGAGCCCCACATTCGCGAGATCAAGGAGGTGCTCAAGGATGTCATGATGATGACCACCCCCAAGCTCCCGAAATTCCTCCCAATCCTCACCCCACTCTTCCATGGCCAGCTCAGTGCCATGCGCACCCTCCCCAGTGCGGGCTCCAACAGCTCGCCGACGCTGCCGGGGATGTCAGCGACGTTCATAGCGGCTGAGTTGGGGACGTCGAGGAGGGTGGGCACGGCGCCGACGGTGACGAGCATGGATAGCACGCGGTCGTTGTTGTTGTTGTTGTTGTTGTTGTTGTGTTGGTCGACGGCGGCGGAGGAGGAGGAGCAGAGGGATTTGATGAGAGCGGTGGGGACACTCAAGGAGGAGAAGGAGAAGAAAGAAGTGGAAGAAAAAAAAAATAGTGTAAATTGGAAGAAGAAGAAGAAAAAAGAAAATGTAAATTCCACCTAAATAGTGCAACTTCATCCTAAAGAATGTAAATCTGATTCCAAAGAGTGTAACTTCTGTCTCAAAGAGTACAACGTTTATTTAAAATAATGCAAAATTTTTTTAAAATAGCGTAACATTATTTTAACAGTGCAATTCATTATTTTTTCTTCCTTCTTATATAATTTTCGATCTTCTATGGAGAAAAAAAATATTTTTTTATTTTTATTTTTTAATAATTTTTTTTTGTCACGATCTCTCCTTTGCCCACTATCACAGCCACCGCCCTCGCCGGAGTTTTCTCCCCTTCTTGTCGGTGTGCTTCTCGTCCCCGAGAAACACTTCTTCTTCGTCGCCGGCGGCGACGGTGGGCTACGGATGTCACGCCCCGGGACCGGCGGAGGCCCTCCCGGTAGCGTGCCCAGACCCGCCATATGTCAACACATATAAGGCGTCTACAATAAAAGCGGAAGTAAAAGCAAGTAATAGAACAAGTAGAAGAAGTGAAATAACTAGTAACTAATGATATCAGAGCAAANTGATGCGCAGAAGATGTCCCCTGGCTGGGACCTGGCGATGCTGGTGCAGATGCCGCAGATGGCGCTGGCAATGGACTCCTCGGGCAGTCCGACTGGAAGTGGCCCTCCTGGCCACACAAGAAGCACCTGCCCCGGCTGCGTGTACACTGTCGTGGGTAATGAGGGCCACCACAGATCACGCAGCGGGGAGCCTGGCGACGATCGGGTCCTCATCGCTGGGTAGACTGGCCACGTCCTCGCGACTGGCTCCTGCTCCTGGGATGCCTCGGCGGCCTCCGTGAGTGCGTCTGACTCGCACCCTCAGCCGCTGGCCTCTTGCCCTTGCCCTTATCTAGGGCCTCGCGTCGCTCCTGAAGGTCTGCTGCTCCGGCCTCCACAATCAAAGCTCGATCCACAACCTCTCGGTAGGTCTGGAGGTTGGAAGACTGCACCAACCGGAAGATAGAAGGCCGCAAACCGCGCTCGAAAATGCGGGCCTTGTCCTCGTCATCCCGCACTACATAAGGCACACAATGGAGTAATCGAGAGAACTCTCTCTCGTACTCGGCCACAGACCGCTCATCCTGGCGCAAGCTGCGCAAGTCCTGCTCCATCTTCCTCTTGACGCTAGTAGGGAAGTAGTGCGCCAGAAGAAGCTCCTTGAATCGCGTCCAGGAGATCGCTGCCAAGTCGGTGCTGGGGTTGTCCTGGATGTCCAACCACCAACGGTAGGCCTCGCCATCCAGAAAGTGAGTGGCGAGCCAAACTCTGTCCCGCTCCTCCACGAAGGTGTCCCTGAAGAGCTTCTCCATGTGCATCAACCACTTCTCGACGATCCAGTGGTCGACGTTCTCGCCATCGAACGTCCTCGGGCTGCACCTCCTGAACTCGCTGAGGCGCTCCATGAGTCTATCCCGCTCGGCTCCCTCGGCCATCACGGGGAAAACTGCTCCCGTGGCCGGTCTCTGAACTAGTAATGCCGCAACTACCTCCTCCCGGGGTGCGGTCGCCGGTGCCGCACGTGAGGAACTGGGCGCGGGGGACTGCGCCCTCGGAGCGACGTCCACCACGGGTGCTGGCGGTGTGGGACCCTGGGTCTCCCTCGAAGCTGCCGCCTGCTGAAGTAGGAGGTCCTCGAGATGCTTCATCCGCGCCTCCTGCCGCTGAGCTACCTCAGCCTGTCGCTGCGCCGCTGCCGTCTGCTGCGCCAAGAGATCAGTGAGGACCGCAAGCTGGGCCCTCAAGTCACGGACCTCACTAGATCCGGAAGTAGCGGAGGTCTCAACCTCCTCGGGGTGTGCCGCATCATCCGCCCCGGCAGACTGGGAGCGTGTAATCGGCATCGTCACTACAAAGCATAAAAGCGCAAGTTAGTAACCCACGCTATCGCATCCCCGCTCAAATAAATAAAACCCCAAATCATGCGAAAGTAAGGAAGTGTCCTTCACTACTAACTCCCGATGTTACGTTGTCGGCCGCCAACGTAACCCTCCGCGAAGTTAGAAGCCATACGCTCCGATCAAACTCTAACTTTTTAGAGTTGTCATAACCCAATTATAATACTTTCGCTCACGAGTTAAATAGACCTCGTCTCTCACGGCCTATTTTCTATAGTCCAACCAGCCTAAGGTTCGCTAGGTCCACTAAGACTCAACCCTAGGCTCTGATACCAAATTAAATTGTCACGCCCCGGGACCGGCGGAGGCCCTCCCGGTAGCGTGCCCAGACCCGCCATATGTCAACACATATAAGGCGTCTACAATAAAAGCGGAAGTAAAAGCAAGTAATAAAACAAGTAGAAGAAGTGAAATAACTAGTAACTAATGATATCAGAGCAAATATAGTTCTAACATCTACACCCAAGTAAGGAGATAAGGATAGACAATAAAGGAAATCATAAGTAGTACAATATCTGTCTCTAGCACAAAAATGGTGGTCTCTATACATATACGGGTACAACTCTCAACCTCTCACAAAAAGATAACACGAGAGGTAGACCACCTATCGACGATCCCTCGGTAAGCACGCTAGCCCGAGGCGATACCCTTTCCGCGATCCCTGGCCTCTCCCTGAGTGGAAGGCTCTGAAAAACATCGAGAAAAAGAGGGCGTGAGAACTATAATTTATAGTTCCCAGTGGGCAATTACTGACCTCAGCTCTTGCTCCACTAGGCCCCAAAAACAAGGGTAAGTAACGATAATAATAAAAGGCAATAAGGAGCATATACATAAACTGCTGAAAGGAAGCATAAATGAAATGCTAGTCTACTGTGTCTCAAATAAGCAATTGATGCAACAAAATGTACATCTATTCTATATTACAATTAAGCTCCCATCACGCTAAGTTTAATGTTGTAACCCTTTGTCAATACATAATCGTTGTATGTTCAATATGGCAACCACGTATAGCACACCGTACTCACACTATGTAAAAGTCATGTAAAGTAAACCCAACACTTAAAGTCTATCTTGATAGTGATCATCTCATCCTAACCCATTTGTGTCGATTTCCATTTCCAAATAGGGACTTACCAAGTAGTCAGCTTGTGCCGCCTAAAGTGCCTGTGGTAGCCCGACATTCTACTCTTGGAATGTGTCTGTTCCCAACTCGGACGCCGTAGGTTCTTCATATACCTGCACGACGCGATCAAAGTAAGTCAACTGCAGCAGTAAACTCCGGAGTGCCGCTTGAGGGACGACCTCAGCAAGCTGTGCGAATGAGTCACCCAAATGGCAAGCCAAGCATAGTCCACCAGTCTCAATACCAATCCTCATGCTCTAAAGACCCATCTGGTATCATAACTATGATCCCGAAGATCTAGTCTAAAGTCACAAGGTGAAGTTCAAAGCCTTGCACGCTAGTGGCCTTGATGGACACTAGCAATTTGATGTTGCCACATGTTTTCCAAATCCCTAATGCCTGCCACTAGGATTCTCACAAGTTCCTGAGCTCAATGCCGCTTGATGACCATAGCTCTCACACAATTGCACGATATATCCACAAGGCGTTTCGATGCTACAAATTGTGCAACTGTTCAACCTTGCATGTCCCAATAAACTTACTGCTTTATACGCATGAATCATAACTCATTTATCTCTCTAGAACCATGAAATTAAACCTCATATAGAATGCGTAAATTGCAACAAGATCTTCCGCACCAACTCTCTAACTACACTAGAGGTCTCAAAAATTCATTACATATAGTAACTTATGCACTTTAAGCATTCTAACAAATCAATAATTCTAACATTTAAATGAAATGCATAATTTATAAGGTAACAAGGCACGATCACCAATATGAGATTTTCTCATAATCAACAGTGCTAGGTCAACTACGCACCGACAGACAACAGAGTTTTCGTTTGCTCCAACGGAGGGTTCTTCTACCAAGCTTTCTAGGGCACCGTCTAGGAACATGCCCAAAAGAGTGGTCATCTCCAACGAGCCCGGAGAGCCGCCAATAGCTCAAACATTAAGCATATTCTCAGCAAATGGGGCTAAACTCAACCTCAAGACTAGAAATTCTCTTCCTATGCTACCATAAAGAGATGCTTAGACCCTTCCATCTAACCTAATGAGGAAGGTTTCTAATCGGAACACATTGAGCTTCATAAAGCACTTAGAAACGAAAAATTGCCATAATAAAACCCTAAAATCCCATTGTGCTAGGTTGATCTACCTACAAAGTCATCAAAAACAACAAAGTATAGAGGAAAAGAATAAAGCACAACCTCTAGAAGACCTTCCAACTATAGGTTCAAAAAGCCTCAAGGTCACAGAATCTCTCTACCAACAAGCTCCAAACCCAAGCTCCAATGATTGGAATAAAGGCCTCCAAAACCACAAAAAGAGCAAAAAGGGATTTAATCTTCTAAAAACCTACAAGCAAAATCAAAGATAATGGAGAGGGAGGCTGTGAAGGCCTCCTTCCATCTTCCTCGCTGCATCGTCGCCAAAGCTCAGGGCGAGCGCCTAGGGCGTGGGTGTATTATAAAGAGATGTCGCCACAGACGGCGAAAAACCCACTGCATGTTCAACGCCACAGTATCTGCATGCGTGACGGCGGTACATTCCCCGCTACCGGTTACCAGATGCCTTCTGCGAAACCCGCCGAGCCGAGGCCTCGGGGTGGCTGAGAAGCGGCGCCAAAGCATGCTGTACGATACAGGCCATCACTACCCAGACACAGTACAGATACAGCCTCTGCAAGCAACCCGAGAAGCTAACCAAAAATCCGATTTCGGGTTTGCGTGCTACGGCTGTTAAACTCTCATGTCTTCTCGGATGTCGAGCCAAGGCTCGGAACATCATGTCAACGGCGCCACCAGAAATAACTGAATTGTCTCAGTCAACACAGCCTCGAAAGCACGTCGAACCCTTCGCAATTGCAAAGGTCCAGTGTGTACATAAGGGATTCAAATCATAACATCTTACAGGCTGACATACAAAATCCTATAAAAAGTGTCAGATATAAAAATTTCGATCAGAAAATATAGATCTGTTGTGACGATGTATAAAAGAATTCTATCAAAATTTCATCTGCTTTGATACTTCTAAGCAGGTAGCCGTTAAACTTGCCAAAGGCAGATATCAACCATAACAATTATGATTTGAATCCTTTCAAGTCATAGCTTAAATGCATACCCGAAAAATCGCAAAAATTATTTTCTAGAAACTTCAAATGCGCTAGATCAAGTCTAACGGAGCCGATCGTCGATTCGAAAATTCCATCATCGAAAACGGCTCAGGAGCACGGAGGCCTCCGTGCTCCTGAGAGCACAGCAGCCCTGCTCTATATATATATATATATATATATATGCTAACCGACCGTCCCTAGAGCAAGTGGCAAAGGACTTGGTGATTGGTACCGAGACCCAAATTCGAATCCTAGTTGATTCACATTTCTAGCTAAGTTTATTTCTAAATGAAATAAACGAAGCGGGTAGCGTGCTGTCTATCTCTCAAAAAATAAATATATATGCTAATTTTGCAATATATTATAATTTCGATACATGATTGTACTAAAACTTTAGATAACATTAATTACATCTAATTTTGATAATTTGATTTCAATTTTTTTGGTACAAAATATTTATTTAATTTATTTAGAAATAATATTTATTTTTAAATTGGGTTTAAAAAAAGGGTATTCTTGTCGTTCTGAATTCATAACTAATCAATCACTCTTCTTCTCATCCCACTTTATTCATTCAAACATTATTTGTTTTTATACCCGATAATAATCTAATTTTTATCCAAACAAAAACTTATTTAACTCCTACTTACACCTAAATGTTTACCTATTTCTTTCAAAGATAGACGGTTCTTATTTACATCCGAATCAAACGATACCATAAAAATGTGCTCACCTCTAAATAGAATAGAATAATTATCACGTACATAAACCGTGTTCAATCATTTGACTTTTCAAAACCACTAGGAAATTACAAACCGCTAGGAGATCAGAAGCTACAGAATTAGTACAACACCATGCCTTCTTTATCTCGAAAATGAGGACTGAAAAAAAAAAAAAAAAAAAAAAAAAAAAAAAAAAAAAAAAAGAAGAAGAAGAAGAAGAAACTTTAGCGTCATTGCCTATTCCAGAATTGCCGAGGAAAAGATTCACTCACGGCAAGCTCGAAAGGAAGTTCCAATAAGCATCTACATGAGATAATATCTAAAGCAACTAAAAATACCAGATAAGTAAAAGAAAAGAGGAAACGTTGGAATAAAGAGATGCATATATTTACAAGCCCAGTTTTTTTTTTTTTTTTTTAAAAAAAAACAGTTGGAAAAGAGTAGAGCATTTCTACAGCAAACCATTTCTATTATAACTTGGTGCAGTACATACTGACAAATTATTCTACATAAAATAATAATAGAAGCAGAAGATGAAAGCTCAAAAGCAGTTTCCTTGCCTGCACACAACTGGGTTTTTGCCTCACAAGAGTAAGATTTATCATTCTAGGAGCTTCGCAAGATAAACAATGTAAATGGCAATATAGATAACATTTGCTAGGATGACTTGGATCTGATGCCATGGGAGAACAAAGAAGTAGGCAGCTACGAGCACCGATAACTTTTTAAGTGACATTACCGCACCAACCTAAGGTAAAAAGTAAAACCAAATTCTAGCTTACCTATGCATCGAAAAAGCTGGCTTAGATCAGCATTAGATATTAAGGCTTGCAAAGAGGAGCTCCAACTCCTCATCTTGGGCGACGGTCCTCTGCAAAGAAAGAAAAACAAAAGCAAAAGAATAAGGCTCCATTGCATATAAATTAGATATTTCAATTTCCATGCAATTATCCTAGAGATTTGGAGTGAGAATTATTTAGTATATCCGGTCTGTTTTTGTTCTTCTTTTGGGGACAGCCAGTAAGCTCCCCCAGACCTCAAATACCACAAACTCTATTTAAAGGTGCCACGGTTGGATTCTAAGAGGAGAACAACATAACGAAGTAACTTAGCACTGTAGTTATGGTGGTTTAGTACTAACAACCATTTAATTGTAGTTACCATAGTACAACATACCTAAAAGTAGAGACAGAAAGAAGTTGTCCCAGATTTGCCCGGTAGAACAGGAGGTGGAGTGAAATATGCAGGGTCGACAGCCCTTTCACATTCATTTAGATCTCATGAAGTGCTTCTAATGTTTAGTGCATGTTTAGTACAAGGTTAACATTTATGGATTACATGTTCTCCGAGCAATATTTCATAATGTCATATTACCCTTCATGCTTTTCTCTTTATTTTCCGTTGTTCCTTCAATCAAAAGTAACAATTAAGAACTACGGAGAGGTTAAAGTGTGTTTGGTATGGCACCAGTAGTTGAACATGCACCAGTCCTTCATCATAAATTGACATTGTCATAAATTTCGCCTCTCTCAACCCAATATAAGATGTATCCAGTAATAAACTAAGAATTTGAATGGTATTTCATCTAATTTTTAACTGTTTGTATCATTATATCTGGCTTCTCTCTTTATTAGAATGTGCAACTTATGCCAACTATTTATATATCATAACGCCAAATCAAATCTGAACTGCACAACATGTGGATTGACGGCTAATTAATAATAAGGCAAACAATCATAATTGAAAAATGATTGTTTATAGAGCTTGTGTAAAGCATAATTGAAATATGAAAGCGCTGCGATAGATATTTGACAGATTTTCCCAAACAGCTATCTACATAGAGGTCAGCAGACTAGAAATCAGTGAAATCTCCTGAACAAAATCAGATTGAACAATAGAAAGAGGAACTTTTGAGTCATAAAGTGAGGTGGCACAATCAATCAGGAGCAAATGGGTGTTCAATTAGGTTACATGGTAGAAAGCATAAGACAATTGTCCATCCAATTGGGAGAAAAGAGGAGCTGTCAAACATGATATCGATTACCGACAGCAACCAAAACCAAAACAAGGTTGATGGAAAAGTGTGTATATGTTGGGCATTACTAACAGGATCCGAGCAAGGGGATGAGAGCATAACTAACAGCATCCACGAAATCACTACAAGCATGCGAGACAACCACTTTTCTCCACTTGTTTGCCACCAATAATTAACTACCTACAGCTAGAGATGTCAACAGTCGAATTCAGGGCAGTTTTTCAAAAATCCAAAACCAAACCCGGCAATCGAAACTGAACCCGAAACTGTCGGGTTTTGAAATTTCATACCCAAAAACAAAATCGACAAAAAAGGGGAAACCTGAACCTGAAATAATTCAGCTTTTTTTCATAATCAGTCAAGTTACCCTATTTTCATAATGTTTCAAACTCGAACCATGAACTTGCATAAGAAACCAGGTATAAAACAAAATTTACCCAAAACACATAATATTTATTTATTAGCAATTTATACAACTAGGAATATGTGATTTTCCCATTCCTCAATGCCTACCAAAATAGCATTAATCCTACACAAAAACAACCTGTCTTTATCCAACTTTTTTTTCAAAAAAAATCAAACCAGATCAATTTAAATATAAGTAATTAAAAATGAGAGGACAAAGAGATAAGGATAAGGAAGGAAGATGCAGTTGACCCTACAAAGAAACTAACAGGCAGCAAGAGGAAGAAGAGGCAATAGAGCAAGAAGGCAGACGGAAAGGGCCAAGGCGGGGTGAGTCAAAGTCAGAGCGGAAGGAGGTCACAACGGAAGAAGTCAGCGAGGTAGACGACAAAGCAAGAGGCGTGAGTGTCGTCAACGAAAAAGACGAGGTTACTAGCCAGGGGGGAGGGCAAGGAGGCACTAACAATGGAAAATAGGGATGAGGGGCGAGGTGCAATGGCGTATTGTGGCAAGAGTTTATAGTAGGAAACTAGGAATTAGAATTTCGGAAAAAGGTTCACAGCAGGTTGGTTCATATAAGTGGATATATATATATATATATATATATAATATACTTATATATATTATATATGTGTGTGTGTTGGTGTGTGGGGTTTGTGTGGTGTGTGTGTGTGTGTGTGTGTGATGTGTGTTAATGAAGCCTCCTACTTTTAACAAGTACCAGTTATTGGGCTTGTAGATTTTTGCCATTGATTAAGGCGATTGTTGTTAGGATGATATGCAGTCCCTAGGATGAGTGGGTGGTTGTTGAATAGTATAATTTAACGGGGAAAATGATCAAATGCGTAGATAAACGGTAAATATTTACACCACCAAGTGCTTAGTGCTTTACAAGCACCATAACCTGATTTCTCTCTCTCTCTCTCTCTCTTCTTCTCGCTCTAATTCTTATACTATTATATTAGTATATATATATATATAAAACCTGTTTCATATTCAGGTTTAGGTTCGGGTGCAAGCAAAAACCGCAGCTTAGGGGCCACAGACACGGACAGGAGATAAAGGACACGACACGACTAGGAGACGGCAACTCGACAGTTTCAAAAAAATTAGGACAAGGACACGAATAATAAAATATAATATTATTAATGTAATGATATATAATTATTATATATAAAATATTAATTTTTGAAAAAAATGGCTATATTTCTCATACGAATAAAAGTCAATAAAATTCTCATTGATAGTTCACATATTTTAAGAAAAGAAATTTTCCACCATACATTATTTATTTGTATCGTCCAAAAAAAAGCTTGCATGCATTCATCAAAAAACCAAAACATTTATCATCTTCCATTATATATGCATAAAAAAATACATATATATTTTAATGGGATGTGCCATCGATGCGCATCCATGGCACACGAGTCCAACTTGAACACGTGAGTGTCTGACACAGACACACGAGACCTATAGCCACGTCCATTATATATAGACCATAACTAAACCCGAAATCTTTGGGTTTTCATTTTCTTATATCCATAACCAAAGTCATTCTTGCTTAGCATCGGTTAAACACACCCTATTCGCGATAGAAGAAGTCAGCAGCGTAGACCCAATATGGAAGCGGGTGTCATTGTCAATAAGGAAGACAGGGTTACTGTCCAGGAGGGGGAGAGGGAGCAGGCAGTAATGGTAGAAGAAATGGATGAATGGCAGGGCGCAACGGCGGCTAAAGAGGGGGATAAGGTCGGGGCACGACAGAAGAGGTGAATAAGGGGAGAGGAGGTAGTGGGATTTTGGAGGGAGAGGGATTTTGGCAGGGGTTCACAATAGAAAATTGGGAATTAGGATTTGGAAAAAGGAATTGCTATAGGTTGGTTCATATAAGTGGAATAATGAATATACATATATAATATAAAATTGGTTTCAGGTTTGGGTTTGGGTTAGGGTTTAGGTTCAGTTCAAGTACAAGCAAAAACTGTAACCAAACCCAAAACTGTCAAGTTTTAGTTTTCCTGTACCCATAACCAAAGCCACCCCTGTTTAACATCAGTTAAATGCACCTTGTTCGGGTTCGAATTTGGGTAAAATTTCTGGTATTTGTATCCATTGTTATCCCGACTTATAGCTAATAGTCAAAGTTTGATAGCTAGGAGAATATAGGGAAGAGAGGAAGAATACAAGAATCTAAAACTTCAAACTCATTAAAAGTTGATATTAATCAAAAGAAATCTCTAGAAATGTTAACTATCAATGAATCTAGACGTAGAAAAAATAGCATATTTCTATCTCGAAGTCGCAGAAGTCATCGTAGTGATATATGTACTAACTTTGCCTCCTACGGATTAAAAGGTTGTATAACATAGAAATGAATAGATGTTAATTTGTATCAGTAAAATTGATTCCCCTCAACAATCTAAAGCAAATAGTGAAAGACTCTTAAATTTTATTTGACCTCCTAGGTTTTTCCATTATCTGTTACGGATTTTAAGTCGGCATATTTTGTGAGTAAGTCGGAGTCTTGAAGATTTAAAGAAGAAGAGACGAAGATCGAAAACTCGAAGACCTAAAACATGAATCCACAATGCTCGGTAAGTTTAAATTATGTTGATGGTGATTTATAAACATTTACAAGTGTTTGGAAGACATTAGAATGAGTTTAAATTAATAAAATAATCAAAATCGAGTTTTTCAAGTTTCAGGATCCGGACCCTAGAAACAAGGTCCGGACCCCGTAAGCCTTCTTCGCCGGTAGGCTGTCTGTAGTACACTGAACTTCGGCAAATTGCGAAGTTCGAGTGTTGGAATAGTAAATGGAACTATTCTACAACTTGTGATGAATTGTTGAGAGGTTTCGGCAGGTTATTGGGGCAAGCAAGTAGTGGGAAATGGAAAAGTGCATTGTAAATGCACTAGTTAAATGTAGTATTCTGAATTCGGCCGATTATAAAGTTTGGAGAGTGGACTGGGTAATCGAAGCTAACCCACAGCTTCTAAAGAATGGAAGTAAGGCTTTGGATGAGTAAAAAAAGAGTGATCGAATCGTCAGAAGGTTGAAAGTGCATTGTAAAATGCAGATTCAGCATTTTGTACAATGTACCGGTACAAGCATGATTCTGTACCGGTACACAGCACAGCAGTAGCTGCGGGGCTGAGGCTATTTTGGTCTTTTCACCTTCTAAACCTATCCTTATCAACTCTGGTCGACCCCTGGGCTTGTTCTTATCCTTCTGAAGCTGAGGATAAGGTAAGGGATACCTTCTCTCTTTCTCTCTCTAGGTCCTCCATTTGGAGATGGAAAACTAGTGGATTTGAGTTAGTTTTTTCTCCCTCTCTTGCTACAAGCTGGTTTGGAGACTTGGGGGATGGCTTTTGAAGCTTGGGAATTGATGTTTGACTATGTTTCTTTCACCTTAACTCAGCAGGAACTGAGTTGAAACTCTGTGAGGTAAGGCAACTTCTCTCTAGATTGAAGCTTGAGTGATGGAGTTTGAACTTGTTTTACTTATTTGCTGCCAGCTGATTTTGGACAGCTTGTAGAAGCTGTAGCAGAGGTATTTTGGGCCATGATTCTTCAATCTTTACTCAGTTAAAACTGAGTTGGAGTTGAACAAGGTAAATTCGCAACTATACTTACTAGTTTTGAGACAATAGCAATGGTATTGATGGAGTTATGTATAATGGTTCCTAGCAGGTGGTAAAAGTACTTCGAGTGGAATATAGTGACTTTTGAAATTGGTTTTGCTGCGAGTCAGCAATTCGAAACCAGGGGAAAAAGGCTCAATTGGAGCTATTGGAAGGTATATCACCTATGAGCTTGTTAGTTAGATGTAATAGTTATAGTTTTATAGTTTAGATGCAGTTTGGATACATGATCTCAACTGGTTTGCAGCAGGAAATCAGATCCAGTTGAGCTGAATTGGTGGCTATTATGAGCTAATTTGGAATATTTCAACCTGCATGGAAGTGAAGGTTTAGCCTTAGTCTAAACCTAGGGCATTTGGAAGCTTCGGGTTACCTCCAATTGTAGAATTATCAACATATCGGTGGGTTTGACCTTCCCGAAATGGGTGAATTCCCGCTATGTCATCTTGGACATTTAGAATCGGAATTATTGCATATTCATGGGAATATAGATTGTTCGAATGAATTGGGCATACATAATTATGCATTTTATGTTGGACATAATGGAAACCTCTTTATAGTCGAGAAAGTATCATTTGGTTCTATTAGACAACAAGGGAATGATGTACTTTAAGTGAAATTACGCAAATTACATGTAGTATACATGGTACTAGAACTAGTAGTTCATCTTGCATAATGAGGCTATTTATATGTTATATGGAATCATATAAAAGTATCTTAGATAATGTTTATATACTGGTGTTGACAAGTTGGTGCTGTTTTCATATTTATGCTGTTAAAACTATTATAACCTTCGAGTTTTGATATAATCTAGTTAAGAATCCGAACTTGAGCATATATTGGTTACATCGAAGGACTTGTATAAGGATCATGTGAAGAGTACTTCATAGAAAGTTGTATCTACTTATGTTAAACTGTTGATTCCTACTTTCACATGAATCGAACTGGCCTAATTTCATGTTATGGTGTTGATTTAGTTAAGTAACTAGAAGTTGACATTACGATATAACTTGAAGGTTATTCTATTAAATGTAATCTAGTAAATAACTAGAAAGGGATATGAGAATTACTTGTGTGATCAAGTAGAAATAATTGTTGATTTCTTGTTTACCCAAGTAGTAAGAATGATGTCGAACTATAGATTATGTGCCACGAGTCATTGAACATAACTTTAGAAAACTACTTCCCTTATGCATAGGAAGTAGTGAGAGAACTCTATGTGAGAGTGTGTGGGTATAGCCCATTATGAAGTAAAGTATAGACTAGTCTGAGATATACTAGCTATTAGTAGAAATATGTCAACAGATAGTTGATAGTGACTTATGATTTGGTACTATGGTATCGACCTCGTGTCGAGTGAGGTTCCATGTCAGAGACTTGATGAAGTGGGGATACCTATACTGTGGATTACAGCTTGCATGCCATTACGCTCATTCGCACCCGCTTGTGGGGGTCGCGCCCCCCAAGCCAGCACTCCGGAGTAGCTTAGCGACAGATTGCTCGCTCATGTACGAACTGAGCGCCGAAGTGGATTGCCGTGGGTAGTGTTGACTTCCACGGGGCCATTAGGCACGGCGCGGCTATGACTTCACCCTGTGTAAGTCTATTATGAATTGGGTTATGATGAGTTACTTTAACTTTAGATGGACATAGTAATAAGGATACTTTATGTCATTGATCAAGTATATCTAGTAGTAAGCATACTAAAGGGTTGACTTCTCTATTAATTAGTAGTATAATGACAGTATTTGAAAGTATACACTCTTGTTAGTGTAGAAATAACTACATGATGTCCTTAGCTAGTAAACATAATGATATTTTGCATATAACATGACATGTAGTTGATTAAACTGCTGACTAGCATGACTAAAGCATCCATTCATATGAATTGATATATGTATATAAAACTTATTAAGACATATCTGATAGAGGCATAGTATATTTAAGTATTCCTGTTAGCATTCCATTTACTCTGCTCATTTACTGTTTTATACTTATGCCTCAGTTGACCTAGTAGTGTACTTCGCCACTCTCGGCGGCTTACCCACTGGGAACTATTGGTTAATAGTTCTCATGCCCTCTTTGTTGTTGTTTTTACAGAGCCTTCCATAGCGGGAAAGGCTAGGGATCGCGGCAAGGGGTTGGCGACTAGCTAAAGCCATACGGAGATACTTTAGATGGACCCGATGTCATCATTCCTTTTTATATTTATGGAAATAATGTATTATGTATTTGTTTTAGAGTTTTAGTCTGATACTTGGTTTTAGTTGTATTTGTGGATCTCCTTATGATAAATATTAGTAGTTTTACACTATTTGCTCTGATAGCCTTGTTACGATCTGGAATTGTTCATTCTCCTTGTAGACGCCTTGTGTATATTGTGGTTGTTTGGTGTACACGGCAGGTCTGTGCACGTAACTGTGAGCTTCCGCTGATGTCCAGGGCGTGACACTGTCAAGGTCAGGTCCCTGGCAGGCAGAGTCCGGACCCTGAAAGCAAGGTTCGAACCCTGAACCCGACATGAGTTTTCAAATATGGTTTTTTCAATCCTAATCTATTCCTAATGTCTTATAAACCTATAAATAAGATGTGGGGGTGTTTCTAAAAGGTGGCTAAGCATAGAATAGATTTTTGGAGCCCTAGAAACTTGTCGGGTGCTCTCTTTCTTATCTCCAACAACAAGTTTCTATCGGATCAATTCTTGAAACCCTAATTTCTCGTTCTTCATGGAGAATTGATCCGGCTATTGCTTAGAAACATCTTCTACGGTTCTTTCATGATCATCTAAGCAATAAATCATCACCAACCTTGCTCATATTGCTCCGAACGGAGTGCGCTCGTGGATTCGAGTCAGCGTCGTGGATTCGGCGTCATCAAAGCTTCGTGGATTCGAAGTGTGGACGTTTCGTGGATTCGGAACGTTGTGTTCGTAGATTCGGACGTGGGGCGTGGACAACCCGTTGGTGTGCGCGAGATCCAGAGAAGATAAAAGAGAGGTTTGAGTCCGTGGATTCAGTAATCACCTTGTAATCTTTTATTTCTTAGTAGATTGTTATCGCGTGTTGGTCCCGTGGGTTTTTTACTCCGAGTTGGAGTTTTTCCACGTAAATTTCGGTGTGCTATTTTATTTTCCACGCATTTATTTTTATCACATTGAGATTGTGTTTTTGGCCTATTCACCTATTCACCCCACTCTAAGTGTTTGATAATATCTAGATAGATCCTAAGGCTCCTCGTAACTTACAATACCAACAAATCATACTCCACCAACACATCAAGAATTATCAGAACAAATTCTACCATCCACAATTTCTATAATGCAGAAAAGAAAAATTAAAATACTTGGGACTAGTATCAATTTTCCAGTTATAAGTTGATATTTTTCTCGTTATTGATTGATGGAGACTCACGTAAAAGTTAACATGGCATAAAAGCTGCAATGGACAAACACAAGCAAGAAAGAAGCATGGTTTGTCCGGATTGAAATAAAAAAAAAAATTAAACATTTGACTTTGGTTTTCATTTACCAAACAACTAAAAAGTACCCCAAAATTGGACCAGAATTTCCTATAACACAAGATATTCTGCAGCAGCATACTTCTTTTTGAACAGTATAGCAATATGCATGTAAAATTTGAAAGTTTTGAACGGCATCAGAGCATAATTGTCAGCCAAATTTAAAGCATGAAATATTTCTTCCTACTAGATTTGACTCCTGAAGATCATTTTTGCCAACCAATGCACACATATCAGATTAAAACTGGCTTAATCTCTGTGATATAATATTAAACGCCTAATGATCCTAATAATAAAAAAGTATTGACATAAACAGATTGGAAATCTGATATGGCAGGATTACAATAATATGTTTATGCACCAAAGAAATATTGTGAGTTTAAGAATGAAAAAAGATTTTTTTTTCCTTACTTGGATCGACATCAGTTGTAGAAGCTTGTTTAGCACCCTCATGCGGTGTACCGCATAGCTACTGTTGGATGGTAGCTGGTTGACTCTTGCTATTTCGTCATGAACAGCAGCTCTCTTGTCCTCATTTTGAGTTTTAGCCCATCTGCTCAAATTTTTAGGCTTTCTAAGTTCACCTTTGGTCAGATTGAGGTTATTATGACCCTCATCTTGATCCATCTGATCCATATTTGGCAGGACCTGCGTACAGCCAACCAAAAGATGTTACATATTCTGAAGCCTCATAAAAAACAATATAGCAGTAGAACCATTATTAGCACCGCATTTACCAATATTCATATCAATCCCAAAGAAATGGAGATAACATCATTCTTATGTGTAAAGTCATAATTATTATTAGCATTTCACATGTTCTGCCATTTGTATGTCAAGTGCACCAAATTAAGCACTCCAGATTTTTGAGACAGCTCTAGGGGAAAAAAAAAAAATCAAAGTCTGGCACTTAGTAAGTAAAATGTTTAGACCTTTCGGCTGGATTTGAAAAGTTAATGAGCTTCTAGGCCCCAAATAGAAAAAGAATTTGAAGTTTCTGCTTCTAAGTTCAGCCAAAAGCTGTTCAGGAAATTTAATTAGAAAAAAAAAAAGATTGCTACAGCTTTCTTGGACAGCATCTCTGTAATACGTCCAGTGTGGTTAGACTGAACTTAGGACAAGTTACCATGCAGAAAGGTTAGATATCAAAAATGGAAAATCTTCTCTAATGGTGAACTTGACAGAATAAAAATGCCAAGAATAAAACTCTGCAAGAGGTAGATAAACAGCATTATACACTTCTGTCAAAGAATTTAGGGCTTGATTGGATTCATGAAAATCTTTGGTTTATTCAAGGAAATGCAGTAATTTTTATATTAGGGCTCAAGGTCCTTCTTCCCAGATATTATAAATCATCTTCCAGATGGAATATATCATCCTCACAAAAATCATGATTGGCGTACATTGCAAAGAACTAAAAGCTAACTACTAAATTACAATAAAAAAGAAAATCCCCATAGCGCACAAGTTAATACCAAATAACTTGTTCTGAGATCCAAACAAGCCCTTATTGACTAGCAATTGAGAATCAAGAAACACATTTCAAACTGTAATAAAGAAAAAAGAGGTTCATAGCTTTAGTAGCTTCAGGTTTTAATAGCAACGATTTAGTGATGAAGCTCTTCCTTCCCTTCATACTCGGAGATAAAGCCATGAGATGCCACTTGATACTCACAGTTCGTGATCATACGTCAGCATAAAAGAACAGATGCTGCCTATTGAATTCCAAGCATTTTTGAAGTGAATCTATGTTGACTAGTATCAACATAAGTACGATTGAATCAACTTTTAGAAACTACTTCCAGCACTGTAATAAGTACTTCAAGCGGATCATGATACCAAAGTTGTGACCAGGTATAACCATGCAACAATATATCTTTCCACCAATAGCTTATACATTGGTATATTTGCTTATCTGATTATTCATAGTTGTTTTTTGTTGCATTTGTTTGCTTCGTCAGCTTGTTGGGTGTATGTTTTTCACTAAAGAGTAATACAATCCATCTGGATTTATAACTTTATACTAGTATTTCCAAATCCATATCCACTTTATTAGACCAATAGAGAGCATCCTAGGCAATTAATTATCAATTAGCAACAAAAAGTAGCATAGATGAAATAATGATGCCACTTGTTGAGCCTTTTTTTTTTTTTTAATCATAATAAGACCCTTTTACTGTCATTCAAACTCAAATAATTGACCTAAAATTATGAAGTCAGTGTCTGACCTAGAATTGTAATTCATGGTAACATTAAAGAAGCCAACAAGAAAAAGGAGAAAGCTTTCCAATCTTGCTAAAGGAATACCCACAATTCACAACTTCCTTCCAAGAAAAAGAAAAGAGCTAAGGATAGCACTAGGCAGTTCTAGGAGAGATGCTTGAGTTGATTTAGGCATGCAGGTGGTTGCCTACTGTGATGGCTAACTAGTAGTTGGAAAATTGAAGAATCGAATAAAGGGACAAATTGATGTTTGAAACCTAGTTAGAAATGACCTATGTCTTTTCTTTTGGATCGAAGATGGCCCTGATTTAAATTCGATTTCGGAAAAGGAATTCTTTGATTAACCATCTGTCTCTACTGACCAACTCGGATGCTGAATTTGAAAAAGAGTCCAGAGAAATGGTTTTATCTTCTTTC
The DNA here is from genome assembly GCF_001540865.1 of Ananas comosus. NCBI lineage: Eukaryota > Viridiplantae > Streptophyta > Magnoliopsida > Poales > Bromeliaceae > Ananas > Ananas comosus. The sequence goes on from NC_033624.1 coordinate 7,143,092, forward strand.
ATCTTAAAATATCATCATAAATTACCAAAGAATGCATTCGTGGTTCATAAAATATTCAGCTAGAGCAGCTCCTACTTGAATAGCAACGGAATTGTAATGCACTAGGATCCCAAGGTGGTTCAACTAATCTATGGGGAACTAGCAGTCTATTCTAGTAGAGAGTTTGGTGCGTCTAAGTCAGAAAAATTACTGCCTAGGCTAGTCTAGCATGTTATCTAAAAGCAGCAACAATTTAAAACTGAATCACATACTCCTCGACGAGGCTCTTGTGGTTTATATCTGCTCCAGTACACACCAACAGCTATTTTCAAACAACATAAGGATTTCCGGCATTGGTTAGTCTATAGGCCAGGTTCAGGTGCTGATTTCTCCATATGCTGAAACAATGTGTTACATTCTGTGTATGGAGATTATGACCTCCCGGAATAATAGTGAAAGAGTTCATGATTTGGGAAAAGCACAGCAATTACAAATGGCTTTCTTCTCTATTTTTGCCATTTTTTCATTTTATTTTCGATAAACACAAATTTTACGCAATAGAGTGTGCAGGTGGATGCCTTGCTGATTGCAAACCATACATCTACCAGCATTTTCTGCACCAAGAGGGAAAACAAAAAAAATAAAAATAAAAATAAAAATAATTAGCTGAACTTTTTTTTTCTTTTTTCTTTTTTTTTTTTAATAACCATGCTGAATTGCAAGCTACTAAATGATGAGAGACATCCAATCATATGAAATTTTGGTTTATAAAAAATAAGGAAACGGCAAGAGTATCAAAGAAGCCCTAACTTTGTTGTTTCCCTGACTTGTTTCCAGGGTAATTTAATAACATATCATCAAAACGACTAAAAAGAACTTATTCTACCAGCTGAAATTTTGTCATTCCTCGGTGATCACTCCGGAATGAAAAAGGGGCCATGCTCTAGGATTGAGCCCTAAGAAGCCCTAATGGACTGACCCTAGAGATTTCCGCAATTGTGCCATAAATCGATTGGATGATGGTAGGAACTGAACCAAAGCCAGATAAAAGAGTTTTCTCCCAACAAGTAAACGTGCTATGGATTCTTGGAACAAAAATCACTAAAAAGGAAACTGATAAAAATAAAAAGAAAGAGGGAAAGAAAAAGAGAAATGGGGTACGATACGCAGGGAGAAAAGAACTCACAGGCGTGCTCTCTCGTCGAGCTTGATCTCTCTGGCTCTTTCTCGAAGTCTCCACAGAATTGTTTGTTTGGAAAGCGTACAGGTCTATTAGTTCCTGCAGTTTCGGTTTTCGCAGTTTGGACTTCGCTAAGCGTTTAATAGTCCCCTACTAAAGAATTGTCTCTAGTGATTAGGGATGTCAATGGTATGAATACCCAAAATATTATCCGAATCCGAACTCGAACGAGGCGAATTTATTCGAGCTAAACGGATATAGATTCGATTATGAGTATTGAAATAAAAATCCGACGGATATAAATACGGGTATGGATTTTGTATTTACCCGATCCGAACCCGAACCCGACCCGAACCCAAATAAATTATATGTATACATAAATTTATTTTTATTTATTTATATAATATTAAAATATTTAATAATTTTTATCCCTTAGATCTTTAATCAACGGTATGAATTTTTAAAACCTGCCGGGTTCGGGTCTGGGTTCGGGTTTCGGGTTTTTGGTCGGGTATGGATATGGATATGAATTTTTAAAACCCGTCGGGTTCGGGTCCGGGTACGAATTTTAATTTAGTTTTTGGGTTCAGGTTTGGATTTTTAAAAACCCGACCCAAATTCGACCCATTGACTTATCCGAAAAAACCGTCGAGACAGGCCTCATAGCAAACGGCGGCCACAACTCGAAATCTAATCTGGTTCGATTTAGGGTTCAGTGTTTAGTCATACTCGAAAACATCCCAAATTACATTTGCCAAAAAAAGAATATCAGCGACTAAAGTAAAAATGGTGCTAAGGTTGGGACAAACGATGAAATTGACCCTCAATTAAAAAGGAAAAAAAAATATGGGATCCACAAAATCCCCCGAATAAGGAGAGCTTTTCTTTTGATTTCCAAATCATATATTTATAAATTTTAAATATAAGGCTAAATTACATAAAACCTTTCTGTCAAAATCCGATTTTTCACTTTTCCTTTCTGTCATTTAAAAACTTACACTTTGCCCCCTTGTAAAATAAAAAATGCTCACTTCGCCCACTGCCGTTAGTAATTTGTTAGGGTTCCGATTATAAACCATTATTATATATTTTTTTATGCCAAAAATGCCCTTAGCCTTTTCTTCTGTGAACATGGTGAGGGGCAAAATAGTTAGAGACAAAATGGTCATTTTGTCATCACAGTTCACACCATACCCCCTATGAATATTTTTTACTTTACAAGGGGGCAAAGTGTAGGTTTTTAAATGATAAGAGCGTAAAGTGAAAAATTGAATTTTGACAGAAAATTTTCTGTAATTTAGCCTAATTATAAATTGAAATATCAAAATCAAAATAAAAAATATAAGTTTGAAATAAAAATTCAATTTAAAATTCAAATTTAAAATTTAAATTTAAATTTAAATTCAAACTTAAAATTTTAATACAAAATTTTAATTTCTATATGCGGCCCACAACCTATCAAAATAAGAAAAGACTCGGTTTAAAATTTAAATTTCAATTTAAATTCAAATTTTAAATTTAAATTTTATTTTTTTTATGTGGCCCACAACACTCAAAAAATAAAAAGAGTTAGAAAAGAAAAAAAAGCAAGAGAGAGAGAGGAGTAGGTCCCACAAGAAAAAAAGCCAAAAAAAAGGCCGCACCTGCGCGGGCTAGCGTCCTTGCCGACTCGCGCCCGCGTGCCCGCGCCCACTCGCCCGCTCGCGCTC
>NC_033624.1:7145965-7199639 GCF_001540865.1 Ananas comosus
TCGCGCTCGCGCCCGCCAGCTCGTTCGCTCACCCGCCCCCGCTCACACCGTCCACTCGCGCCCAGTCATGCCGCCCGCTCGCGTGTTATGTGTTAGCCCCGGGACCGGCAGAGGCCCTCCCGGTAGCGCGCCCAGACCCGCTATATGTCTACACATATAAGGCGTCTACAACAACAACGAAAATAAAGCAAGAGATGATCTACAACTAGAGATATCAGAGCAAGTATACATCTATAATCTATGATAAGAGAAGTTGGAACAAACTAAACAATAAAGAGGAAACATAAAGTTATATAATAACCATATCAAAAAGTACACAAAATGGGTGGTCTCTAATACACTGGTACAACTCTCTAACAGGTGGCATGCTTGGAAGCTCTGCTGGAAACACATCTCCAAACTCCAGTACTACGAGAATATCCTCAATCCTAGGGGCGTCTGCATCGCCCCGCAACACAACAGTAGCCAAATAGGCTACGCAGCCTCTGCTGATCAATTGTCTAGCTCGAGAGGAGCTAATCGTCATCGCAAATAGCGAACTCTGGCATCCTCGGTACACAACCTCCGCCTGCCCCGGCTCTCTAAACGTCACAGTTCGATTCTTGCAATCGATAGTGGCGTAGTACTTGGTCAACCAGTCCATGCCAAAAACAACATCAAACTCTCCGAGTTTATGCAAAGTTAGCAAGTCCACGGGTATGACCCAATCTCCAACCCGAACAGGGCAACTGGGGCAAAACTCTCGAATATCCAAAGAGTGATCGGGTACAACAACTCATCTCGGATGCAACAAAGATATCAGTGGGATGCCATACAACTCGGCAAACAGCCGGTCTATGAATGAATGCGATGCACCTGTCACGCCCCGGGACCGCTACCAATTTGGTCCGGTTCGGGCGCGTCGAACAAACGCCGAACGGACAGCACCTCTCCTGTCCGCCCAAGGCCAAACAACCAGATCATGTACAGTTAAGNTATGTCCAAGTTCGGCTCTTTATGCCGCTATAGGATTCTATGCCATAAGACCCAATCCTCATGCTACCCTAGTCTAGGTGTTCAACTCACAAGTACACTACTAAGGAGCATGCAAGGAAAAAGAAAATATACATTTATTAATCCTATAATGCAATATGATCAACATATATGTAACTTAGACATAAAAAGAAACCCGGATGTTCCGGAACGACACCCCCCACCTTTTGTGTATAAGGAGGCTCTAGAAATGCGCTTCGGCGTCCTTTACGACGAAGCCTCGGTCTTCTTGGTCCAAATGATGCTAAATCGGCCTTATTTTGCCGATAGCTCTTGACCCGCTCGACGAATCGAAATTTCGACTTCGCCCTCGCGTTTTGGCACCTACCAATTAGGTTAGAGGAGGGCTAAATGAGATCAATTCTCTACTTTTCTGAAAAACCCTATTTTGATGCCCTAGGGTTAGCATCAAGCTAAACCCATCTCAAAACCCTAGATTCTAGCTCTAATCCTTCCATTCATGATGCTAGGGATCCATTTGATCCCATCCAAAGAGCTAAAATCCAAAAACCCCAAATTTCACAAGCTAAGGTTAGAAGCTTACCTCTAGGTTAGCTTAAAAGAGAGAAGAGAGGATGAGGGAGAAGTCCAAAAGCTTCCTTTTGTTGATCTCCTTCTTCTTCTCCTTCATTTTCTTCCTTCTTTTCCTTCTCCTTTCTTCTTCTTCTCCTTCCTTCTCTTTTCTTTCTAGAGAGAGAGAGCAAGAGAGTGTGAGGGAAAGAGAGAGTGAACTGAGAGAGAGTGAGAGGGAGAGAGGGACTAATAAGCCCTCTAATGTAACAATATCCAGCTGGCCCCCTCCACTTTTCACTCTGTGCACAGCCTTCACTGGGCGTTCTGCGCGCGGAGGGACCGGTCTCTCCGACTTGGGACCGTTCTCCCCGACTTGGGACCGGTCACACGTTCGGGTACCGGTCTCTCCCAGAGAGACCGGTCCTCGGGAGACCGGTTCCTCCCTAAGAGGCCGGTTCCCGAGAACTGGAATCTCAGGACTTAGCCAATTTTTGGCTTTCCTCGCTGGGATTACGTTCGGGAACCGGTCCCTCCCTGCCAGGGACCGGTTGCCTCAAGCAACCCCTCAACACCAGCCAATGGGACCGGTCCCTCCCTGCCCGGGACCGGTCCCTGAGAACAGTTTTGCTTTAGTGCAAGTTTCGCACTATTTGCTCTCGCGGACTGGTTTCCAATGCACCTTTGGTGATTTTAACATTTTTGGCTTTTCCAAAGCTTACCAACACGACCCTTGGTCGATTTTACACGAAGTCTAACTCTCGTGTTTCGAGAATTCACTTCCTCACAGTACCAGTATCAAATAATGCTCGTACTCGAATACCATAAAGTAAAATGATACATGCGACCACATTCTCGGCTGCTGCCGCCTCCTCAGTCTGAGCCGCATACATGCGCCCGTTCGGGGGCTGCCGTGACCCCTCCAACTGCCACTGCACAGGTGGCCGCCCGGCCTGCTGGTGTACAGAAGGTGTCCCCTGGTTGGGACCCGGCGAAGCTGGTGCAGATGCCGACGATGGCGCTAGCGATGGACCCCTCGCGCAGTCCGACTGGAAGTGGCCCTCCTGGCCACACAGGTAGCACCTACCCCGACTGCGTGAACACTGCCGTGGGTAGTGAGGACCACCACAGATCACGTAGCGCGGAGCCTGGCGACGATCAGGTCCTCCTCGCTGAGTAGACGAGCCACGTCCTCGCGACTTGCTCCGGCTCCTGGGATGCCTCGACGGCCTCCGTGAGTGCGTCTGGCTCACACCCTCAGCCGCAGGCCTCTTGCCCTTCCTTTTATCTGAGCCCTCGCGACACTCCTGAAGATCTGCCGCTCCTGCCTCCACAATGAGCGCGCGGTTTACAACCTCTCGGAAGGTTTGGAGGTTGGAGGACTGCACCAACCAAAAGATTGAAGGCCGCAATCCACGCTCAAAAATGCGGGCCTTGTCCTCGTCATCGCGCACTACGACGGGTACACATTGGAGTAGCCGGAAAAACTCCCTCTCGTACTCGGCCATTGTCCGGTCCTCCTGGCCTAAGATGCGCAGGTCCTGCTCCATCTTCCTCTTGGCGCTGTGTAATATACCGAGAATTCAAAAAATAAATATCGAACTTTAGTCAAATTGACCAAAGTGCGAGGACGGTACACTTCGAAAAGTCCGAAAGTGTTAAAATGAGTAAAAGAGTGTTGTGGAAGGTTTTCGAGAGCTAAGAATCAAAATTCTGCAAACTGCAGATTTTCAGCTCTCGGGGACCGGTCCCTGGTGGGAGAGACCGGTCCCCGAACGCCTGACAAATGAGACAGCCAAAAAATCGGCTAAGTCCCTGAGAACCAGCTCTCGGGAACCGATCCCTTCCCGAGAGACTGGCCCCCCCAGAGAGAGACCGGTCGCATTGCGCGCAGCAGCTCTGGCTGCGCTGGGAGAGCTCTCTGGGACCGGTCCCTAGTCGGGGAGACCGGTCCCCGAGCCCGAAATCTGCCAAGTCCAGGCAATGTATTGAGGTGAAAGTTGAAGGGTTTAATAGCAATTTTGCAACCCATAGAGTATAGTATGGGGGTAAATGAGATGTTTCTCTCATTTCACACCCTCTCACACTCTCTCATCTCTTTCTCTCTCTAGAAGACAAGAAGGAGAAGAAGAAGATAAGGAAAAGGAAGGAAAAGAAGGAGAAGAAAGTGGAGAAGAAGCTATCGGGGTGAAGCAACTTCATCTTCTTCCTCTCTAGAGCAAGAAAGGAGCAAGCTTAGAGGTAAGCTTTGCCCCTTCTCATGTTAAATTCCAAACTAAGGTTTGAATTAGAGTAAAGATGATTTTTATATAACCTTTAGAGTATTTGAAGCTTTTCTTTTGCTTCTTTAGAGATCAAAACCATGGTGAAAGCTTCAACCTCCTCTCATGGTGAAACCCTAAAATGGATTTTAATAAAGCTAAGAATGGTTTTGATGGACTCTTTAGAGTAGAATGAAGCTACTTTTGCTTCCTAATGAGATCAAACCCTAGGTTTGATGTATGCAATGGAGCTAGGGCATCCAAATTTGGGCTTTTGCTCATGGAGATTTCTAAGTGAAATTGACTCTTTAGAAATCTAATTGGAGGTATTTCCAACGCGTTGGTGCGCTCGGATTAACGTTACGAAAAGCCAATGTAAAGATATGAGCAAAATGGCCTAATAGGGCTTCGTTTTGCCGCAGGTAAAGAACGAAAGGTCTAAAAATTTCAAGAAAATCATCGGAGCACCTTTGAAAGCCTACGAGGTGGGTGGTGCTTTTCAAACTTGTTGAACTTCCCTCTATGCCTAATGTGTCATTCAATTGAGCATATGTATATACATTGTTGCATGCATTTTAGGGTAAAGTAATAATAAAAATGTGATGTAAGAAAGACATAATGAAATGATGTAATAAATGTAAGGAATTCGAAAATGTACAAGATGAATGCAATGTATATGATCAAAAATGAATCATAGTACAAGTGAATGTTTAGTTTCCTTTTCCTTTCACTCGTGGCTATTGCTTACCCTCGTGTAAGCCGTGTTTGTATGTTTCCGCTAGTGCACTTCTTGTTTGAAAATGTACATGTGATGAGCCTTGGGCAGACAGGGGAAACTCTGTCCGTTCGGCGTCTGTTTGACGTGCTCGGGCCGGCCCAAATTGGTATCGGTCCCAGGGCGTGACAGATAGCGTGGTATCAGAGCCAAGAGTGAAATAATAGGAATGGACCTAGAGACCCGTAGGATTGGAAGGCCTTAAGGATCTAGGAAACATGAGCGACGTGGAATCAAAGTTAGCGAAAGCATGTGATTGGGTTAAGTTCGGACGTCTCTAATGTGATTAGAGGTTAAGTTTAAATTTCGTTTATCCTCTACTTTTAGTGTTGTGTCGGGCGGCCGACGACATGACGCTTAAGGCAAGGATGAATGTGCATGTTGCTTTCGCCGGATTGGGTTGGTCAAGTAATGTTGGTCAAGTAGCTAATGCGAGTGCTTCTTTTCAGGAAGTAATGGCACCTCGACGTCGATCGCAGACAAGGTCGATACCAGAGGAGCTGAGTGCGGAGCCCGAGCGATCCGGAGCGAGTGGCGACGGAGAGCTTAGGGAACAAATAGCCGTGCTTATTGGAGTAGTGCGGCAACAAGCGGAGTCTGTTCAACGCCAAGGGGAGCAGATTCAACGGCTCCAGGAGGCCTTGTAGCGTCAACAGTCGGCGGCGGCCCAAGTAGGCGTGGAGCCACCTGTGCCCCCTGCGGAGGTGCCGAGGGCAGTCGAGGGAGCGGCGGCAGCAGCGGCTGCGCCAGTTACGCTAGTGCCGGCAGGATCGGGAACCTCAAACCCCGATGGTGCGGCAGTTGATGCAGAGCGAGAGCGCACATTGGCGGCGGTTATACAATTCAAGAAGTTCAACCCACCTATCTTCGAGGGCGGATTGGTGGAGCCAGCAGTCGTGGAGTCGTGGATCGACTCAATGGAAACGCTCTTCGAGGACCTTAATACCTCGGAGAAGGATAAAGTGTACCTCGCCACACATTGTCTAGAGAAGGCGGTGATGGTGTGGTGGAAGCGAGTTAAGCGGGATCAACCTACCGATCTCCCGCTTATGCTTTGGGAGGAGTTCAAGAGAGCAGTATTCGCGAACTACTTTCCCGACACGGTGAAGCGGAGGTTACAAGAAAAATTTAGCAAGTTGAGACAGGGAGATCGATCGGTGGGGGAATACGAGCAAGAATTCTCTCACATCATAGATTGTGTTTTCGATGTTGTTAGAGATGATCGGGATCGGGCGGATTGGTTCTTGTGAGGACTCCAACCCCGGATTTATGAAAAGGTGCAGATCTTAAAGTTGACGACCTTTGCTGAGGTCATTAATAGAGCTTTGTGGGCGGAGCACGGTAGCGCCCATGTACGTGAAGAACGAGAAGCTATGGCCGAGTCTAAGGACAAGGGCAAAAAGAGAGCGGCGGGTGGTGCCAGGGGCCGGCCAAATGCTAAGAAACCCCCTCGATATCCCCGACAACATTCGAGGAACTGGAGACCTCCTCGATGTGTTATTTGTGACGGTGAGCATAAAGTATCGACTTGCCCGCAGCGCGATGGCAAGTGTTTCAAGTGCGGCCAACCGGGACATCTTATCCGGGAGTGCCCGACATGGACGTCGTCTGTGCCGACGGCGGCGTCAGCACCGTCTACCCCGAGACAACTTGCGGGGTTACCACCAGCGATGTCGGCTGGGCGCGCGTCATCACCGCGTCAGCCGGAGGGATCGAGAGCGCCTAGCGACCGAGTCTTTGCTGCTCAGGTGGAGGAGCAACAACCTGCAGCACCTGACGACGTCGTGGCAGGTATAATTGTGATTAAAGGCACTAGAGCTAGAGCAGTATTTGATACAGGCGCATCTCATTCGTTCATTAGCACATCATTTGTTAAAACACATGGCATAGAGATGGTGTACAACGAGGATTTGTCACGTCTCGCTATCGCCAATTTGGTCGATCCGGGCCCGTACACAGACGCCGAACGGACAGAACCTCCTCTGTCCGCCCAAGGCTCAACAACAACGAGTATATGTATAAAGAAATAAACAATTCGCAGGATAACATTTCAATATACATGGCTTGCACGAGGGCAAGCAACAACCACAAGTGATAGTAAGCTAGCTATATATGAAATTCACTGTAATTTAAAACTTTTAAACTGAACTTTACATAACTGAATAACTGAAACATTTAGTTATTTACATGCTTTATATTACATTCATTTACATGTCTCTGTACATCAAAATGTCTCACATGAACTCAAAATGGTAAACTACTATACTCTGGTGTCAGCTAGCTAAGCTGCGGGGCTCTTGCCACGATCCTCGGCCACACCGCTCGCACTGGAACCTGTATGGTTAGTGGTGTGAGAACTACTAAAAATTCCCAGTGGGTTCGGCCGCCGACCTCGCCGACTCACCCACTAGGTCTATTCAGGCATATGTAGGCAAAAGAAGTAAACAGATAGTAACTAACTATAACATGTAACTACTACAATGCCTGTACAAAGCTGAAAGAAAGCAATATAGGAAAACTGTAAATATGCATGCATATTGTAATATACCACGGCCCAATCAATCTAGCTAACTATTTGGTTAATTGCAACTCACCAACTCAATCCCTGGCGGGCCCTAAGCTGCCTCCCGACGGGACCGTCTGCTGGACAGATACTTTAGTCCATGGGCAAATACTTTAGCCCATCATGTGACAACCTCCGGAGTGCACTGCTTGGGTGGAGCGACCACTACCAATCTCAAAACAGACTATGTGAGTATGATCTGATCCTCCTTTAGAGGATTCAATAATAGACAATGTCACACTTTAACTCTACTAGCTCTTTATGCTAGTTGCAATTTCATTCCTCGATGCTAACCAAATCTCTAGTTAGAATGTCACCCAGTTCACTATTGTTATAGTCCATACGTTCATAGGGTTCTATATTCACATTCTAAGGTTCACTATTCTCACTATTGATAGGAATTCACACTTTCATTTGCACAATGTCAAATACCCTATAATGCATGACTATAAATATAAATATGTTCAATGAATTATCATAGACATAAAAGGTGATTCAAAGACTTCGGATAGCACCACCCACCTGTAGTGGTGTCAATGAGCCAAGATGAATGTCTCAGAATGCGTCGACGACTAGCTCTCGCGACTCAATGCAAATAGAACTAAAACTGTCTCTACTTTTAAAGCCCTAGTTCTCATCCCCTCATTTGAGAACAAAGAGAAAAGAGCTGTCTTTCTCTCTCCAAGTCTTTCCGCTCTCCCTTTCTCCCTTTCTCTCACTAGGGTTTGCCCAAGAGAAGGGTTTGGGGGAGAAGAAGCTTGCTTAGGAGTGAAGCTACCACTTGAGCAAGGGATCGAGGAGGAAAAGCTTGAACCCAAGGTGAGTTCATATAGTTCTAAGTTAGGGTTTTGGTTAATCTTCCTCTAGTTGTGTTTCTAGGGGATAATATAGTAGATTAGTTCATGATTCTTCATGAATTAATGGGTGTATGTGGATTATTGGAAACGCTAGGGTTAAAATGGGGTTTTGCTAAGTATGAGATCTAACTAGGGTTTGATCTCTTGCAGCCCTAATTGGAGAGTAAATCAACGCGTTGGGAGACTCGGATCGAAGTTCCGACGAGTCTATGCTAAGATATTGAGGTAATACCCCGTTTCGGCTTCGTTTGTCATGGTCGAGAGGAAAAAGTGACTATAAATCACAAGACTTGAATCGTAGCCCTTTCGGCAACCCTACGAGGTGGGTGGTGCTTTCCGAAATCAATGGATTTCTCTTTATATCTAAATGTCACCTTTGAGTATGTATGTGTATATATAGGATTCATGCATTGTAGGGTTGAAATGAGAATATGTTGATATATATATTATTTGCATGCTTTTAGTATAAAGATGCATATGAGTTGAGAATGAGCTATTGAACAAGTGTGAACCCTATAGATGTGTGAATTGAGACACGAACTAGTTGAGTTAGAGAACATGGTGACATCGTGACATTATGACAAATGATTGAAATAGCACTTCGTGGCACTGAATACTAGAGAATAGAACACATAGTGTGTTGTGGCATTTGTGAACATGGCATCCTTATAGTTGTGGATTGGATCATACTCACCTGTAAGTCTTGACTTGAGAGCGGTAGCTCCCTCTCGAGCGATGTGCTCCGAAGTAGTCATCACTAGGGGTGACAATCCAGCTCACTGTTCGTGAGCCAGCTCGTGTTCGGCTCGAAATGAGCATTGAGATCGGCTCGCTTAGTAAACGAGCCGAACACGAGTTGGATTTTTCAGCTCGTTTAATAAACGACCGAACACGAGATAGGGTCACTTGCTCGTGTTCGACTCGATAACAGCTCGAATACATATATTTTTATATTAATAATTTATTTAATTTATATTTTATATATAAATAAATAATTATATATAATATATATTTTTATTATTTAAATTTAACAAATAAAAATATAAATGCAAGCTTAATTATAAAAAGACTCATTTATATGTAAAGTTTCAACTATTAGATCAAAGTCTAATGGATAAGATTTTATAAATTTATTTTTTATATATATTTAATCCTTTTTTTTTAATTTATTGTTCGTTGGCCAGCTCATGACCGCCGTGTTCGCTCGTTAATAACGAGCCGAACACGAGCCTACCCCAGCTCGCTCGTGTTCGGCTCGTTTACAACCCGCCCCTAGTCATCACTAGGTTGTAGTTTTTCCAGAGGACGGTCCCGTCGGGTTGTAGCGAATATCTCCCCGATAGTAGGGATTTGAGTTGGTGAGTTTTGGGGCGAAATCTACGGGTTAGCCGAGAGGATTAGGTATTGAGAATGGCAATTGGCATGCATCATGAGCATCATATATTATTAGCATTTTCGTTCAGGCATAGTAGCTGCATTTAATTAGTATGGTTACCTATCTATCTGTTTCTTCTACTTATGCCTGGTTTAGACCTAGTGGGAAAGTCGGCGGGGTCGGCGGCCGAACCAATTGGAAACTTTCCTGTAGTTCTCACCCCATTATTTTTACAGATCTAGGTCCGAGCGAGGCGGTCGAGGACCGTGGTAAGGGTATCGCACCCTAGCTAGTGACTACCCAAGTATAGTTCATACCTTGTCATTACTATCTTTTGCTTATGTTGAACAAGGTGGTATAAATGATGTAAAAGCCTTATGTGATGTATAAATGACATATGTTTGGAGAATCATGTGATGTATGCGAAAGAATGGATGATTGTAAATTCTTGTACGCATGTATTTGATTAAAAGTAGTCTAAATACTTGTATGAATGTAATAGTTGTAGAACTTTCACTTTGGTTGTTGCTTGCCTTCGTGCAAGCCATGTATATTTATGTTTCGCTTGCGCAAAATTATATACATGTTGATACTTGTGTTGAGCCTTGGGCGGACAGGAGGGGTGCTGTCCGTCCGGCGTCTGTTCACGTGCCCGAACCGACCAAATCGGCGGTCCCGGGGCATGACATTGATAAATGGTGATTGGAGCAACATTTTTCGTAATAGACCTTTATTGACTTTGTAGCTTCTCACCGCACTTTTGATATGCAAGAGATCAGAAAAACCACCTTCCAACTATGAGGCGATAAAGCACCGAGGCCGGATGTGTTCAACTTGAGGTTCTATCAGAAATTCTAGGAGGTGGTTAAAGTAGATCTCTTTAATATCTTTCAGGACCTGTTCGAAGGTACTTTGAACTTATAGCATTTGGACTATTCTTACATCTGTCTAGTCCCCAAAAAAGAGGGGGCTAAATTTGCAAGTGATTTTCGGCCTATCAGACTTATCAACGATGTTATAAAGATCATCTCCAAGGTGCTTGCAAACAAACTCGAAGGCGTTATGAAAGAGATCATATACCCCCACTCAGGCCACTTTCTTAAAAGGCCAGATAATCCTGGTCTCCTTTGTTACGACAAGTGAAGTGGTTAGTTGGTGTTATAATTTGGTTTAGATTTATAGTTATCTAAATTGAGGGTAAATCTTAATCTAATTAGGATAAGATGAAATTTATATTTTATTTGGAATATATAGAGTATGAATTGGAATCCAATTAGACTATAAGTCTAATTAGACTCTAATTTGAAGCTATACTCTATATACATGCTACAGCCAAGTTAATGAAGCCACGGTAGCTCTAATTAAGCCATGCATGTTGGAGAGAGTTGATAGAGCTTGTTGGTCCATATGGTCAAGGAGCCACAATCCTAATTACATGCTATGCTAATTAATTAAGGATCGAGGCTAAGTTGTTGGTCCGTACTGTTGAGGAGCCGAGCCGCTTGTACAGATGCAAACTTTGGTGCTTCAGATCTAATTAAGTTTTGGTTCTTTTGAGAGATCTCATTTGTACTTCGCCTTTCGACATTAATAAAGTATTTTCTCTGTCTTCACCCATGGACATAGGCCGTTGGCCGAACCACGTAAATTTTAGTGCTCTTTCCTTTTCTTTTCTCTTCCTGCATTAAGTATTTTTTTTGGATCTATTTTTTGCCATTCCGATTTTAACAGTTGGTGTTCAAAAGTGGGAGTTGAATGTGTCGGAATTAAAACGGGACTTCGAGAAGGCGTATGATAGAGTGAATTGGGATTATGTAAGAAAGGTCATGAGGTGGCTCAAGGCCAATCAAAAATGGTGCAAATGGATTGAACAGTGCATTTCCAATGACAAAGCTGTTGTTCTGGTTAACGGGACTGTAACACACTGGACCTTTGCAAATTGCGAGGTTCGAGTGTTTAATCAGTGTTCCGAGTTTTTCCAGATATTCTGGAGGGTCGTTGACAGTGTTTCGACCTATGGCTTGCATTCCGAGAATTGTAGTATTTAAAGTAGCGCTAAGGTCACCAAACTGATGAACTTAGGCTGCTCTCGAGTTGCATTTTGCTGGGCTGTGTACCGGCACACCTTGATGGTTGCACCGGTACAGAAAGTGTACCGGTGACAACTCGATGGTTGTACCGGTACAAATGGGTTTTTCTGCAAACCCGAGCCTCGGGTTTGCGCGCACAGGGTTTTGTACCGGTACACTTTTCCGTGTACCGGTACATAGTGCAGATTTCAGACTGCGTGATCTGAGGGGTGTTTTTGCATTTGTAACCTATCTATTAATACTCCCACAGCCCTTAGAGGCTTCTTTGAGCCCTGACCTGTGGAGAAGAGAGGTAAGAGCTCCTCTCTTGTTTTTCTTTCATTTTTTCTTGTGTTTTGGCTCATTTTGATCTCCTCCCTTTGCTCCTCTTTGCTTTTGGTTGGGGTACCTCCTTGAAGAGAGCACTAGAGTAAGGATTGGAGCTTGTGGAAAGGAAGAACTTCAATCCTAGCTTACTTGCAAGCCTGGTGTGGGGCTTTAGAGAGGTTAGTAAGCCTAATCTACTTCTTGATTCATTTTTTAGTAGCTTTTACTAAATAAAACCCTAGAATTGAAACTTAGGGTTTATTTTGGGGATTTTGGATTGGATGCTCTTGGAACCAAATTGATTGGTTTAGAACCTTAGTTTAGATTGGACTTGAAGGACTCTAACTCCTATTTGGAGATCGAGAGAGTTTCCTTCGCATTTGGTGAGTTTTCGCCCTTTTGCTTGAGTTAGTTAATGATCGATCATAGAATTGTTCGTAACGTTCGTGTATCTCTCTTTTCTATACCTTTAGGTTGCTAGGAGAGTAGTGGGCAACTTCGTTCGGCGAAACGAAGAGTTGCGAGAGTCACGGTGGGTTTGACTTCATGAAATAGGGGAGAAATGTCTCCTACGTGTTTTATACTTGTCGTATCATCGAGATGCATGCATATTCATGCTAGATAGAATTTTTATGAATTTTAGAATACTTAAAATACATGTGTTATATATCATGAAAATTCAACTCTATATCATAGAGTCATATGTGTATTCTGCATGCATGTGAAAAGTATTCTATATTGCAAGTTGAGGATATGTCTNGCTCGGTATCCAGCCTTGTAATAGTTGCTGGGAGGTCTTATAGACTTTTTTGAGCCTTGTGTCTAGTTTGTGAGTTTGGAGCGTTAAACGTTTCCAGGTCACACAATGTAAGTGGGGAGGATTTTCCCTCAAAGCAGGCGCTTTGAGCTTTCGTTTTATGGAGTTCTGAGGTATACTTTCTCTACCCTTATCGCGAGGACGTTTCGCGAGAGGTCGAGGGTGTACCGGAGAGCGAACTAGGGCACGGAGGCGGCGCTAGGCCACGGAGGCGGCCACGGTTTCCGAGACTTTATTTTGGTATTTTGTACCCCGCACTCTTGATAATTTATTATCAAGGGTCACCCGTTAATGACTGAAGTCACTTTATGCGGTAATCCAGGTTTTCGATGTTTTTCCCCATTCATGCTCATATTCGTTTTCGCTATATATGCTGTTCGTTTATTTGTACTCATGAACGATGATGTATTACAGAGATGAATCGTACTTTAACGTATTCATTCTTTCAATATGATAGTACTTTTACATGCTCATATGTTGGCAGTATTATAGGTCTTACATTATCATTTTACAGTAACAAATGATAAGATCAGTTACAAGCGAACCGTACAATTGATGAATTTCAATTTAGAACCTTCTGGGCGGGCTTCCGACAGACCGGACATCTGGGCGGGCATCCGACAGACCGGCCACGGCTCGGATTACCGGGGCACCATCAGTTGTAGGGGTGAGATACTTACTCGGAATGGGTGCCGTTAGGTGAAGCCACGGGTTAGGACGTGCCGCTTATACATAGCACTACCGGTAGAGGCCTCACGGCCGAACATCCCTCGCTGGGAATGTTCGTACACGCTTATTCGTGTTACCGTTCTTTCGCATTCTAGGCAGAGTTCAGAGTTCAGAGTTCAGAATTCAGTAGTACAGATTTTATACCTTGCATAGTTTACAGAGTTCCCGGATAGAGATACAGTAGTACAGATTTTGTATCTTATATCATCTACAGTTACCGGACGGTGATACAGAGATATAACGTCAAAAGATCAAACGACCAAGTACACGGCGAAATACTGTGAAAACAAGTGATTCAGTTTCGTACTATTAATACAAATACTTATGTATTACGATTAGTAAAGGGAGCGTGCTCTGTACATTAGTTGAGCGTTTCTATTTGTGAAGGTGTACGTACGCCGGATGTGTATATCGAGGTGATATATCTCACTTTAAAAGTAATATGTATTTTATACGTAAAATTCACAAAATTTTAAGTGTATTTAGGATAAATCGTACTTATACGTTAGTTTAACTGCAATGCTGTTCATATTATGTGTATCCCCGTCAAAACGGGACTAAAGTACTTCGGTTTGGGTGGTGTTGAGAACGCTGGGAAGCAAACGAGACTGCTTCCACAGGTGATCGGAGGATTGTGGGATTTCTACATCCTTGTTCTCAATTTGCTTGGAATTCCCGTAGAGTTTCGAGTTTGTAATTGGTTGAGATCGATTCCACCTCTTTTGAATGGATATCGCATCTTTAGGAGATTCTTTAGGGTTTACCTTCTGTTTAGGGAAGGTTTCGTTGGATATGGTTTCAAGATTTGGTTAGTTAATCCAAGGTTTCGAGAGTTTAGTTTTTAAAGGTTAAGATTGGGTTTTTGGGTTTAGATCCCAAAATAAACCATTTTGGATGGTTTTGTACGAGGTTTCTCATCTAATTCGTATGATTGGAGGAACCATCGAGGTTTGGTTTGGGTTTTACGAGTTCCCAACTTCCAACTAGCAGATAGTTCGAGAATCGGGTTCGAGGTTCGGTGGTTACCATTCTTCTCTCCCACACCCCCTTCAGGTTTCAGGTGGTTCGTTCGAGAGGAAGGAGAAGAGGAGGCAGAAGGGAAAGAAGCAAGAGGAAGAAGAAGAGAAAGATCTCTCACACTCTCTCACTCTTCACTCCCTTTCTCTCTCTCCTTTTCGGGATTTTCGGGAGATTTCATTGTTTTAGGTCTTTTCGGGGAGTTGAAACGTTGGACACGTGATGGAACTGACCCGTCAAAAGCCCACCTCCCTGGCGAGAGAGGGGTGTACCCTGGCCAGGGGGTCCTGGAAGGGCGTTTTGGTTACGAGCCCTTGACCAGATAGACCGATCCCAGGCCAACGGAGTTTCAGACGGCGTTGATATCGATGCTCCCTGGCCAGAGAGGCTGGTCCCTGGCCAGGGACTCTCATTTTGAGAGTCCTATTGGTTTTTAGGTCTTAAAGCTTGATGCCCAGCCTTGTGGTAGATGCTGGTGGTGTTCCACACCTTTTCGAGCCTTGAGTTTAGTTTGTGAGCTTGGAGCGTTAAATGTGTCCAGGTCACACAATGTAAGTGGGAAGGATTTTTCCTCAAAGCAGGCGTTTTGAGTTTTCGTCGTTGTATGGAGTTTCGAGGTAGACTTTTACTACCCCCATCGCGAGGACGTTCCGTAAGAGGTCGAGGATGCACCGGAGGGCGAGGGGCACCAACGAGGTTTCTTGGAAGTGTATGTCTTATAGGACTAAGGTGTCGAAGGCGTGGAGCGCTCGGTTCTAGGAGTGACCATCGTGGAGCTTCGAGTCTAGTAGGGCGTTAAGGTGTCCACATCGTAGGTTGTGTACTCAGCCCAGCTTTTACATGAAAGCTTCCTGGCTATGTACTTTCTGCAACACGTGCGGGCTATCCAAGCCACCATCTCGTTCAGCTATGCGATGGCCTGGATGGGCGAGATTCTAGAGTATGCCAGGTTACTTTGCCCCCGAGTTGAATGGGGCTTAGGGCTTAGAAGACTAGGGAGATCAGCCGCTTTGGAAGTTCTTATGTACCAGAGGTTGAACCTTGAGGTTCAGAGTGGCGGCAACTAGCCACATCGAGGAAACAGATGAGACACGGAAGTTTTCAACGAGGGCTCGTTAAGCTTGAAACAGGAGTCGAAGGACCTCGTGTAGTCTCGGATTTTGGTTAGAGAGCGGTTGAAGTGAGGTTACTTCACCGTTAAATGTGAAGGTAGGTATTTCACGAAGCTTCCCGCGGTAGAAACACGAACGAACATTAATAACAATATTCGTTTGAGGCGGTAGCCATCTACGACGCTGGTAGGAGGCACCTTCAGTTAGTGTGTACGGTACTCGTATAGGAGATTCCAGACTTATCACACGAGGCTGACGGGTAGTGAGTCTCCCACCTTTCGTCACGACTTTAGGTTAGCCCACGGATTCCGTAGGACGTCTGAGGAGGTTTTCACTCTGTGTTTGGTTCACAGAGCTAGTCTATGTTAGTTTCATCCGTGAGGCATTTCAGCGTGTTAGAGTAGTTCCATGTGAACACGCTCGAAGAGGGGTCTGGTTCATCATACTTATCCATACTTCACGCGATTGAAGCAGTTGGATAGGTGCTACTGGGTTTATCGTAGTACGGGCCGGATTCTCGCTCCGTTAGGTCAATACTTTAGGTACCACTAGAAAAAAGTGAAGGTGTGGCTTTAACCGTTTGAGACTTCAAAAAGGCGCCCATTTGCTACGAGTCGGAAGTGTACAACCGTTCAATCTGTTGCTTATTATTTGAGCGGTTGTAGGAAAAAATAGGGCCCGGTGGTTATATCATTGAAATTTAGGAACATGTAAAACCACGGAGGACCTACATATCGTATCTCACGAGCCACGCGAAGAGCTTCTTACAGGAGAAACGAAGGGCTTAGGCGGCCATGTGTTTAGACGGATGCCTTTACGTAGCTAGGAACTAGTAGGTGTTCTTTTAGCGGCTACGTTGGTAACTGGTAAAACAGAGATTAGAAAATGTTAAGGTGTAGCCTTTGAACGAAAAGAAATTAATATAGGTTTTCTTATCCAACGTGGTGGTTCCAGTAGTTGGAGTTTCCACACAGACCTCAGTGATTGAGGTTGAGGTTGGCGAAGTAGACGAGCTAGTTGACGCCAACTCATTGTTGTACGCAACGATTCAAAAGGCAGCTAAAGGATGAACTTTCAAAACTCCTCGGGTTCCTAGATAGATCTAACATAGATAGTGGATCTCCCCCCCACTTATCCACTTTCCGGTTTTTGGTGTTTAGAGCTACGTTATTTTTATTTACGCCTTTTATTTTTCGTGTGGCTCTAAATGCACCCTTTTGAGGTTGAACCTCTTTTTGGGTGCCCTGGTTGTGTGCTTTTTTATTAAGTGATTCTCTTTTCTAATGTTCCACTAATGGCTGAGGTGCCTGAGATGGAGAGAATTGGAGGATACTTAGAAGCGCGATGGGAGGCCCAACAGGTGCGGGAGTGCAGGCTTAGGTGCTTGCGGAGATGAAGCTTAGGTGCTTCGAAGTTAGTGCGGCTTAGGTGCTGCGGTGAGCTTAGGTGCTCGGGTGCTAGGCTTAGGTGCTTGGCGGAAGCAAGTGCGGCTTAGGTGCTGCGGCAAGTACTTCTCGTAGTACTAATACCACTAGGAAGCGAAACCTCATAGCATCTTTTGGTCCCTTATCTTGAGGTTCGCTTCGCCTCTAGTTTAGCTGTATATCTCTTACGCTTTGCTATAGAGCTAAACTAGATTTCTCCGATTAAACATCTTTTATCCAAATCTTACTTTAGGCTCGGAGATCCCAAAGAGTTTGTACATAAGAATAGTAGGAACTACACAATCTCTTGGGGATGTCGAATAAATATCTGAAATCTTAGTTAACCTCAGCTTAATCTTTCAAAGAAAGGTTTTTGTCGTGGAACATGGCCTTGTTCCTTACAACAGGTCCCATGTGGTACTGCCTTCTAAAAAGACGCTTCAAGGACATGGGACCTGTCCGACAACGAACAAGGCCTTGTCCCGAACATGGCCATGTCGTACTTCGAACATGGCCTTGTTGGTAGTTTGTAAGACGCGTTACAACTACCGACATGGGACCTGTCTTTTGGAACATGGCCATGTCGTTACGTTAAAAGCGACTTTTACGTAACAAAACCTAAAATGTTTGAGAATCTTTGAAAGATTAGTTAATATTGAACTTTTGTACTAAGATTCTAGATATTAATTCATACTTAGTGGTATTTGTTCTAAATTTTGAATGGTTGCGTAGCACTAAGTTCAAAACGTACAAAATGCAGGAAAGGCTAAGAAGCTTCAGAACCTAAGAAGCTAGAAGTTATAAGGCGAGGCTTGAAGAAGTTCTGAGGCTGAGCTGGGTGCTTTGAACGGTTGTGTATCCTGGATTGTTAGAGGGGGAAACCGTTAAAGCACTGTTTTGTGTGTTTTTGAGTGTTTAATGTTAAGTTTCTTTTTGCTTCAAGTTACAGTAGTGGTTTTGTAGCTTGGAGAGCGCACATTAGGTTTATGTTAAACTTTTAGTTTTGAATGTAGTTTTGAGGATTTTGTCTGATATACTGAATCTGCGTTGCTCAGAACTTCAGAACTAAAGGACGTTTTATGTAAGTTTTTACTAATTGGAATTTAAGAATATGGAAGAGGGGGAAACAAGAAGTGCAGAGCTTGTGTAGAGGGGGAAACAAGAACTTGAGTAGTTGAAGACGAATCAAGTAACGGACAAGTAGGTACGAGAGGGGGAAGTAGATACGAGAGGGGGAAAAACAGTTTTTAACGGTTTTCTTTCGTTTATCTTTCTCTTTTGTATGATCTTTTTATACTCTCATCAGATCAGTATCAATGTCCGGATTTTGCTTTCATTTTTGTGTGATGTCTTTCTATTCGTTCGTTTAGATTTTGTAGCAGGATCTTTTATTCGTATTATTTCATTGTTCTGCTTCGGGCTCCTTCTATAGTGAGGCACAGGAGTAGTAATAATAGTGGTCGTGGTCGAGGTCTTGGAGGTCGGAGTCCTCGTAGTGGTCTGCCACTTTACTCTCCTACAGCACTTCTACTGGCGACTATGCTTCATCTTCTACCTCATCCAAGGGTTTATAGTAGTACAGATGTGGGGTAGAATAGGTAGTTAGAGAACTATGAATTGAGTTTGAAGAACTTCGGCCTGAGTTGAAAGGAAGGTTATAATATCCCGAGAATTGTAGTATTTAAAGTAGCGCTAAGGTCGCCAAAATGATGGACTTAGGCTGCTCTTGGATTGCATTTTGAGGGGCTGTGTACCCGTACACCTTGATGGTTGTACCGGTGACAACTCGATGGTTGTACCGGTACAGATAGATTTTTCTGCCAACCCGAGCCTCGGGTTTGCGCGCACAGGGTTTTGTACCGGTACACTTTCCCGTTTACTGGTACACAATGCAGAATTCAGACTGCGTGATATGAGGGGTGTTTTTGCAATTGTAACCTATCTATTAATACCCCCACAGCCCTTAGAGGCTTCTTTGAGCCCTGATCTGTGGAGAAGAGAGGTAAGAGCTCCTCTCTTGTTTTCCTTTCCTTTTTTCTTGTGTTTTGGCTCATTTTGATCTCCTCCCTTTGCTCCTCTTTGCTTTTGGTTGGGGTACCTCCTTGAAGAGAGCACTAGAGTGAGGATTGGAGCTTGAGGAAAGGAAGAACTTCAACCCTAGCTTACTTGTAAGTTTTGTGTGGGGCTTTAGAGAGGTTAGTAAGCCTAATCTACTTCTTGATTCATGTTTTAGTAACTTTTACTAAAGGAAACCCTTGATTGAGCATATTAGGGTTAGTAATGGGGATTTTGGATTTGAGTTGATCTTATTAGAACCTTTGTTTAGGTTGGATTTGAGGGGCTCTAACTCCCTTTTAGAGATCGAGAGAGGTTTTTTCGCATTCGGTGAGTTTTCTTCACCTTTGCTTGAGTTGCTTAATGTTTGAGCAATTGATTGTTCGTAACGTTCGTGTATCTCTTCTTTTGTTACCTTTAGGGTACTAGGAGAGTAGTGGGCACCTTCGTCGGCGCAAACGAAGGGTTGCGAGAAGTCACGGTGGGTTTGGCTTCATTGGAACAGGAGAAATCT
The DNA here is from genome assembly GCF_001540865.1 of Ananas comosus. Lineage (NCBI taxonomy): Eukaryota > Viridiplantae > Streptophyta > Magnoliopsida > Poales > Bromeliaceae > Ananas > Ananas comosus. The sequence continues at coordinate 7,165,403 of NC_033624.1, forward strand.
TCTCCCAGGTGGTTAAAAGTTATTGTTTTATCAAAATCCATGCATATTCATGCTAGATAGGATTTTTATGAATTTTAGAATACTTAAAATGCATGCGTTATGTTTATAAAAATTGACTCTATGTAGTAGAGGACTAAGTGTATTTCTCATGCATATGATTAGTATTCTATTTTGTAAATTGGAACATGTCTCATGTATTGGAAATGGTTAGAATTAAGTGCTCTGGGACACTAAACTCATGTTTGAACACATTGGACAAAAGTGCCATAAAGAGGCACCCAAACTAGTAAACAGTTGAACTGCAACATAGTGACAGATTGATAGGCCATTGTGACATCGACTATATTCCATATTTAGACATGATGACATAGTGATAGGCCATTGAGAGATTTGCTACATTCCATATTTTAGACATGATGATTTGAGACTTGAGACGGACTTTTACGTTTGCTTCCCATTGTGCTCATTTACACATGCTTGTGAGGGTTGCTCCCCACAAGCCGGCACTCCGGAGATAGCCATCGCGACACATGCTCGCCCGTGCGTGATTTGGCGCCGAAATGGGATGCCGTGGGAGAGGCTCATTCCTAGAGTGGGGATGTTGACTACCACGGGGCTACCGAGTGGACATTGACTAGAATAGTAAACATTGACATTTTACTATTTAGCTTGTGGACATTATATTGGTCATATTCAAGTTACAATAGTTTTATTACTTATGCAAATTCATGCTAAATAGAGACATCATGGTTTAGTAAGTATTCATGTTTAAATACTTGTCATTCATATCGCTTATTTATTCTTACTTACCTGCTTGGTTTTCGGGCCTAGTAGCGCATTGCACTAAAGTCAGTAATTGCCCACTGGAAACTATTATTTAATAGTTCTCACGCCCTCTATTTTATGGTTTTCTTTCAGAGCCTTCAGCACCGGTGGAGGCACGGGATTGCGGCAAAGGGGTCGCGTAGCTAGATAGCAAGGATTTACTTTTTGCTTAGGTGGTTTTCTCTCTTTTGTTTTTATAGAGAGAGTGAGAGTTGTATCCCTGTATAGAGACCACCTATGTATTACTCTGAGCATTTGTATTTTGGATTCACTACAAGAAACTAAGTTCCCACAACTATTCGAGAAAGGGAAAACAAATGTCTTGAAGAAATACACAGGATTTCGTGGTGTTTATACTGTTCGAAACAATCAGTCTAATAAAACTCCTCCCTGCTTGAATGGTATCTCGAATCCTTGTCGTCAACTACTTACAGGCGGTAGAAAGAAACAACGAACCAGTTGTATCCAGGCAAGCATGGGTTCAGGTTCAAACAAACAAACTGGTTCAGGTTCGTAGAACAGCTCAAATGAACTAGGTCTGCTTTTAACCAAGTTTAGACTGAAATCAACTTATTAGCAGAACCACTTAAGGTATAAACGAAGAGATCGAAGACTCATAACGAACCACTCTTTTCACTATAAGAGGTGAACTCAGAGAAAAAGGAAAAGTTCATTACTTGTGAAGAGCTAGTTACTTAATATCCGGAAACAGTTTGGTAGAGAGAGAACAAGATTTAGGAAACAATCTCTCCGGTTAAAACTTAAAAGAACAAGGTTGAGTACATCCGAAGCGGCGTCAAAGAACAATACAAATCGGTAGAAGAAACTAAGTTGTTGGTTAACAACTATATGACCTGGTACAGTAGAAGCAGGTTAAGAAGTAGACTACTCAAGAGGCCTCTACTGAAGAGAACATATCTACAGTATCTCTAGCTCAGTCGTCTACGATTTGTGTACTTTCAACTTAGGACACGTTAATCACGGCACCGTAAATGTAGGAGAAGTGAGCTTGACCTTAGTAGTCTACTCCTCAGCAGGGTTCATTATCGAACGTAGCGAAAGAAGAAGTTACTGAAAAATAATCCTGTCAGTCTACGCTATACCGGTTTCGGAGATGTGAACATCGTAACTTAAACTGGAAGTGGCGAAAAGAAGAGAAAACACCTCAGGAAGACTCTCAATAGTCTAAAAGACATAAAACTACTCCTTCTTCTTTTGCTTGGGGGAAATCTAAACAAACAGAACTTTTTTCATCTGAACCCTCCTTTGAAGAAAGATTTCAAGGCTGCTTTGAAGAAACATTCTTCACGATCAACAAAAAGTTTCAGGAGGTCCGAAACGAGGCTGAGACTTAGACTACTCCAACTTCACTGTAGAGGAAAACAACTAAAATCTCGGTAGGGACTCCGAAATCTTTTTCTGAACCTTCTTCTGCTTAATCTTCCTTTTCAGTAAAGTATTCAAACTTCTCGTGGATGATTAAGAAGATGGAACTCAAGTAGTCCTACAAACTGGCAAAGTTATCGACGTTGGAATCCTGCCTTAGCAAGCCCTTCCCAAGAGTTTTAAAAAGCTTGTTAAAACCTTAGCCCTTAAAAGAGCGGGTTCAATCGTGTGCACAAATGTTACAGAACGTTTGCTCATATCATGAGCCATTTTCTAAGTACAAGAAGGTATACTTACCTTAGTTTAAATGATCATTCGTAAACGTTAAAAACTTAGAATTGGTTTGAACATGGGAGCACACATTGAGCGTTTCACAGGGTTTAGAGAAACCGCCAAAGCGTGCGGCTCTGCGCTCTTTTAAGTCAAACTAAATTTCGTAACTTATTTCGTAACTATGGAAAGGGCAACTTGCTTCTATCAAGTAAAAGGAGAAAGCAGGTAAATAAAGATCCAAAGCCTTGTCATTGTAAGAGCTGTTGAAGCCATCCTACAAAGGTAGGCTTAAGTTACCGAACGGTTTGGGCGAGCAGCTATCGTTATTCTTTACGGGAGTATGCCTGAAAGGTTATTCGCATCAATCACGGTAGCTTCTCGCCCCCAGCTAACTACAATGGTGGGAGTCGGTACATAATGTTGGATATGGGCGAGACTATGGTGAACACTCTATACCTAGGGCTCCTAGATTTTCCATTTATTGTGGATCTCCCCCCACTTATCCACATTTATGCCGTTTGAGCTTTTAGAGCTACGTTTATTTTATTTCATCGCCTTTAATTTTATCGTGTGGCTCTTAAATTGCACCCTTTTGAGGTTAAGTCTCACTTTTTGGGTGGCCTGGCTAGTGCGCTTCTTTTATGTGATTCTTTTGAACTCATGTTCACTAAAACTGTCTTTATGTGTTGAGTTAAATGGCTAAAGAATAACTACCACTAGAAGCGGCCAGGGGCTAGCTATCCTTAGGTGGTTAGCTGGAACGACGTTGAAGAGCGTCGCAGTTGCGGAGTTAAGGAGCTTCGCAGATGGCTTAGGAGCCGAAGTGCGCTCTAGGTGCGCAGCTTGGAGGAAGGCCTCGAACATCTTAGCTTCTAAACACTACTAAATTGGAAACTTATGGTATTCGATACTCCCAAGTGGAAATTAGTTTGTAGATGAACTAAGAGCATACTCAATAGCTCATTTTTGCTTCTTAGTTCGGCTAACAACTAACAATCTTTGAGCAATACACTTAGATTCGTAACTTTGCCTCTTTTTATTCAAAGATCCCAAATCTTAGTCATTTATAAGTTTCGGAATAAGAAAATCTACTGGGTGTATCGAATAAATATACAAATCTTCTGAATCTTCATCTGATCCTAACGTTTTTCAGGAAAAATTTTTGGACACAGCAGGAGTCTCTGGCCAGAAGAGCTCCTCTGGCCAGACACTCTCTGGCCAGAGAGTTCACTCCTTGGCCAGGGAGTGACGCACTGGTTTTAGGGTTGCAAGCCCTTGGCCAGAGAGTTCGAACTCTGGCCAGGGAACGACGCGCTGTCTTTGTGGTACCAAGCCCTTGGCCAGAGAGTAGTGTCCCCTGGCCAACGTAGTTCCAAGTGCGTCACTCCTGGAATCCCCTTGGCCAGAGAACTGGAGTCCCTGGCCAGGGACTTGTGTCTTTTCAAGTCATTTCATCAAAATTTCGGTAGATACGGAAGACTTGAATAAGATTAATCCATATAAGTGGTGTTTACTAGAAAAGAAATATGGAATCCACAGCTCGAAAGGCTTACTCAGAAACAAGAAGTTAAACTTAGAAAAAAAGTTTTGAAGACGTTAGTTGAGAAGTTCTGAGGTTAGTTGAAATGCTTTAAGCGGTTGGATATTTTAGGAATTGTTTTGTCAGTTATTGTGTTATGCTCATTGATGTTAATTCTTACATGATGTACATGTGTACGTCACAGAGGAGTGGCATACCAGGTACGAGTCCCTAGACGATAGGTTTAAATCTAGATGTTTGTAGACCCGTGGCTCAAGATCACTAAACCTATACTAGTATTAATCACTTGTTGTTCATTACGTGTATCGGTAGCTGTATTTAATTCTAAGAGACTTAATACGAGAGCTACCCAGTATGATTCTGTGATATGAGTTATACGTTATGTAGTAGTTTGATTATTTGAGTTGTAGAGGAGTTGTTTTAAGACAGGGCAAGATAGATGTAGGTATGGTGGGCATAGGTTTGTAATTAATCGCACGCTGAGATAATCCCAAGTAGCATTGCATCACTCTTGAATAGAATCCGTTTATAATAAACTTCATTACGTCATTGTATAGAACTAGCAGTATTGTATAGGCCAATAGATCCACATGCGATGAATAGGAGTGATATATAGAATTAAAGAACTTAGTCTCGTCTGGGAAAAGACAATAAACGGACCCTATCAGGGAGAAGCGCTTATCAGTCCTGTACAGGAAAAAATTAACGTACAGCAGCCCTATCCATGGGAAAATGTGCATCGGTCCTGTTCAGGGAAAAACGTGTATCGTCCTAACCCGTGAAAAGTTTTACACAAATGTTAGGGAGGTGTACTAGATTCTGTACAGGATAGGATTAAAGATGAGGCGCATGTCAGCTAGGTGGGGGTGATAAGTTTTAGATTTTTTTTCTCGCGATCGAAACGGTTTCCTTACAATTTATCAAATTTTGGGTAAAGGCACCGTTTTAATGTTTTTTACATTCGGAGAAGAACAAAACTAGATAAAACTATCCAAGCGACAGCACGGGGCCCTGGATCGCCTTCGGGCACACCACGCACAGATCTGGGCGGTATGCAGATTTTGTATATTCGGAAGATATTATTTTGTCATTTATCTCGTTATCATCTTTTTATAGATCTTCATAGTCTCGTTTCATGTTGATCTAAGATATCATATCCTTATTTGTATTCCGATTTCAAGTGATTCTCTTCTCGGTATTTCACCATGTAATCCTTNACTCTTTAACTGTCACTATATACCTAGCGACCCCACACATAGCAACACTTTTTAAAAGTGTCGGTAATTTTAGCTAGTAGCACTTTTTTGACATGTACCTACATTTAAAAGTGTCGCTATAGGTCATTTTTGTTGTAGTAGATTGGGCGCCGAAATGGGATGGCGTGGGGGAGGCTCATTCCTAGAGTGGGAATGTTGACTACCACGGGGCCATTAGGCACAACGCAGGCCGAACTACCCACGAGTAAGTCCTATAGGATTGAAACATTGGTGACTTAGTATACCGAGAGGTCGTTGACTAGAATAGTAAACAATAACATTTTACTATTTAGCTTGTGGACATTATGTTGGTTATACTTATGTACATTCATGTTACAGTAGTTTTATTACTTATGCAAATTCATGCTAAGTAGAGATATCATGTTATAGTAAGCTTTCATGCTAGTAGCTTATGGTTTATTTCATACTCGTACTTACCCCCCTTTTTTCAGCTTTTGGGCTTAGTTACGCATTTCACTGAAGTCAGTAATTGCCCACTGGGAACTATTATTTAATAGTTCTCACGCCCTCTGTTTTATGGTTTCCTTTCAGAGCCTTCAACACCGGTGGAGGCGCGGGATCGCGGCAAGGGGGTCGCGTAGCTAGTTAGCGGGGAGCTTGCTTTTACTCTTAGGTGGTTTACTCCCTTTTTGTGTTTTGTTGTGAGGGAGAGGTTGCTTCCATGTATAGAGACCACAATTGTTATACTTTTAGCACTTGTACTTTGGGTTCCTATTGTATCACTTTATGGCTCTTTTCTTAGTGGGCTTTAGCCTTATGTTTATTCCTCTACTGTAGAATCTAGTTGTACTTTGCTCTGATACTTCTAGATATTTTTCTACTATTGCTTTGTTTACTGTTTTATTGTCGAAGTCTTATATGTTTTAGACGTTTGGCGGGTCTAGACACGCACCGCACTGGCTTTCGCTAGGTCCCGGGGCACGACAGGGACCCTATCAAAATAGATCAAAACAAGAAGAGGCTTACACCAGGGAAACCTTTGTCTCCATTTCTCTTTCTCATGGTGGCTAAAGGTTTGTAGAGACTGACGAAGTGAGCAGTATATAACAACTTGCTGGCTAGTACGAGTGGCGACTCTAAGTCACGGGCCATCGTCTATTGTTGAGGAGAGTCATAGAACTCCTAGAGAGTTGGCTCAAAAGCTTGTCTGGTTTCGAAAATCGGCTTATGAAGTTGATGTTTCGATGGTGTTATAGTGCACTATGGTGCGGTATAGAGGTAACGGTTAGGGTGGTTCTTGTGTCACTTCTCCAACTTGATGCAGGCAATGGATCTATGGGTAATTCGCCTTATTTTTGATGAGTACGTTGGCTGCAAACAACGTAGTGTTGGAAGCTGGGACGAAATACCTTTCCCTTTTGAGAGTATCGAGATTGGGTCGATATTTTTTTTCCTACGAGACAATCTCTATAGATCGCCTTGTGGAAAGGTTTGATTCATGGTCATTTTTGACTGGTGGTGAGGCATGGATAATTGCCAAGCGGTACTTGTGCTGTTGACCTATGAGCACTGTATATGGTTGACGTTCTGTTGCGGGCTTGGCCACCTACCAGCCCAGTAACGGTGCGGTGCACAAATAAGAGGTGTGATAAGTATTGCAATCTCGATCGTGCCTACCGAAGGGTGTAAATTATGTCCGACATATGACACGAACTTGGTTGTTCGCATTGAATTCGCCGTGTGCGACGGCATACGGTGTGGCATGACGTATCATGAATGTCATGACGTAGGAAATGATGATCTGATCATGGGTGGTAGGTGCCCTTAGGTTTCTTGGAGACCGGTGTTTTCTATTGCTGAGGACATTGATCGCTAGGGTCCTTTGTAGACGGCAGCGATAGGGTCTTGTAGAGACTGATGTTGGACATGATAAGTAGAGTTTTTCGGCTGTACTTGGATCAGTTTGTCGTGGTCTTCATTAATGACAAATTGATCTACTCGCGGAGCGATAAAGAGCACGAGGATCATCTTCGACGAGTCATTTAGATACTCTGAGAGAACAAGCTTTACGCTAAGCTCAAGAAGTGCGAGTTCTGGCTCCGTGAAGTATCCTTCTTGGGACATATCGTGACTCAGTAGGGTATCATGGTGGACCCGAAGAAAGTTGCTTCAGTGGTTGGGTGGCGTAGACCAACCACTATTACCAAGATCAGGAGCTTTCTTAGTTTGGCGGGTTATTATCGGCGATTTGTTGAAGGCTTTGCCAAAATTGCCGCGCCGCTGAACAGGCTGACCAGGAAAGGAGAAATGTTTTGGTGGACTCCTGAGTGTCAGCAGAGCTTTGAGGAGCTAAAGGACAGATTGACCCGTGCACCTATTTTGACTTTACCGCAACCTGGTGAGGGCTTCGTGGTCTATTATGACGCCTCACGGGTAGGATTGGGGTGTGTACTCATGCAGCAGGATCGGGTCGTTGATTATGCTTCGCATCAGTTGAAAGTCTATGAGAGGAACTACCCAACTCATAATCTCGAGCTCGCAGTAGTGGTGTTGGTCCTTAAGCTGTGGAGGCACTATCTCTATGGGGCACATTGCAAGATATTCACTGATCACCAGAGCCTGAAGTATCTCTTCACCCAGAAGGAGTTGAACCTTAGGCAAAGGCGATGGCTCGAGCTCTTGAAGGACTACGACCTCTCTATCCAGTATCATTCGGGAAAGGTGAATGTAGTGGCTAACGCCTTGAGCCAGAAGTAGTCATTAGCTGAGTTGTCCTTCATGATTACAAGGCAAGATCGTCTTGTGGAGGAGTTCCGTCGTCTCATGATAGAGGTTGTTTCCATTGGGGCCACAGCCCAATTGATAACCCTAATGTTGTTGCCCACGTTGACAGAGCGGATCATATTCGGACAGCAGAATGACCCGTACTTGCAGAAGGTTTGGGCGGATGTCGAGCAGGGCAAGGAAGGGGACTTCTCCATCCATTCCGACGGATCTTTTCGATTCAGAGGTAGGTGGTGCGTGCCCAGTGACTCGGGAGGCGCATCGATCCCCGTATACTATATATCCCGATGGAACCAAGATGTATTGCGACCTGAAGCAGAACTTCTGTTGGTCAGGGATGAAGTTGGGCGTGGCACAACACTTGGCTCGGTGCTTGGTTTGTCAGCAGGTGAAGGCCGAGCACCAGTGACCGGCAGGGAAGCTACAACCATTTCCGACGCTTGTATGGAAATGGGAGACAGACCACGACGAATTTGGTCATAGGATTGCCTCGATTGCAGTGGGGTCATGATGCGATCTGGGTTATAGTGGACTGACTGACGAAATCGGCTCACTTCATACCGATGCACACTACTTGGTCCCGAGATCAACTGGTGCATTTGTACATCGATGAGATTGTTCGGCTTCATGGAGTGCCGGTGTCAATCGTATTAGATTGTGACACTCGCTTTGTATTCCAGTTTTGGAGGAGTGCAGCAGGCTATGGGTATGAAGCTAAACTTCAGTATGGTTTTCCATCCCCAGAGTGACGGGCAGTCGGAGTGGGTCATCCAGACTTTCGAGGACATGCTCTATGCATGCATCCTTGACTATGGCGAAGGATGGTTCAAGTACTTGCCGCTAGTGGACTTCGCCTATAACAATAGTTATCAAGCGAGCTGATCAGAATGACGTCGTACGAGGCTCTGTATGGGCGTCGATGTCGGTCCCCTATCTGTTGGGACGATGTCAAAGAACGCCGGGTAATCGGGACAAACTTGGTGGAAAATGCAGAGGTGAAGATCTGCATTGCAAGAGAGCGATTACAGACTACGCAGGCAATATATGAAAAAGAAAAATAGATAATTTGCACCGCTAGCTGCTGAACTTTTGGCCAATTATTCATTTGAAGTTCTCAAACTTTTTAAGTTTGACATATGAATTAAACTCTAAACTCTTAATAATGTTTCACTCTCGATCTTGTCGTTATTTTTTTGTATTCCGTGTATTTCGATATCCATACTGTTGGCATTCGGTTAAATCGAATCGGGTATGCCCTTAAGCGGGTTCGATCCGACGGATATTATGTTATCTAATTGGATTAGGATTAATCTCGCTTTCAAATTGGAAAGNATTGGATTATGATTAATCTCGCTTTCAAATTGGAAAGCTAATTAGAGATAAATCTAATCATATTAGGATAACAAATAATAACCGATTTGGCCTTATCTCTAACGCTATTAGGATTTTGAAATTCCTTATAAATAGACGGGCGATCCCACATGAAACGATGAACGAACGATACCGAAAAAGAAAAGAGAATAAGAAAACGAAAGAGAGAAACCACATCATCCATCAACCTATTATTCTAGAGGGACTTGAATGGTGGATTTGTGATCGTGCTCGTTTGTAGTTCGATCCACTGTGGGTTCGGAACGTGAGAAGATTTAATCAAGGACGATCAAATGACACGTGAATCAATCTCGACGATCCGGGCGTTATAACGTGAATCGCTTCCGAAAAAGGTACGAACGAATACTTCCGCTGCGTTCTACATTGGTATCAGAGCCCCTTTTTATGTTGATTTCGTGCCCGAGATCAACCCTTTAACGAGATTGCATGCGTTAAAATTAAATCTATAATAGTTTAGATTTTTTCTTGCATGTATGTGGGCGTTAATGGCGGATTTTTCAAAAGTGGATATCTTTGCATGATTTTTACACATCTTGAAACACTGAAATTGTGGATTTTATCTACAAAGTTTGATTTGATATGGTTTTGTATTTTATGAGAAAAACGAAACCCTGAATTAGATCTTTTGGGGTGTGGCTTGTTTGATGTGTGATGTATATCCCATTGTGAAACTTGCATGATTCGGAAGAGCTCTTCACAAGCTTTCTATCGACATATTTCTTGCATAAATCGAATTTCTAATCATATGTTATGATTTATTGATGTTTTTGCTATCTTTAAAATAAAAAAAAAATTTGAAAAATACTGTTCGGGATACAACGCGGCTTGGAGCAAGCCGCATGGGCGCGCACGCGGACAGCACGCAGACCGCGCACAGGCCGCGGGCCGCGCCCAGGCCGCGGCGGTGAGGGCCACGCTAGCCGCGCGCAAGCCGCGCGGGCCACGCAGGCCGCGAGCCGCGCAGCCCACACGCGCCGCGTGCAAGCCGCGCGCAGGCGGCGAGCCGCGCAGCCCACGCAGGCCGCGCGGACTACGAAGGGCCACGCGAGCGCGCGGGCTGCGCGCAGCTGCACGGGCTGCGCGCGCGGGCCGCAAATGCGGGTCGGCCGCGTGGGCCATGCATGCGGGCCAGCAGGCCTCGCGGGCCGGCCACGCAGGCCTTGCGGGCCACGCGGGCCCGCAGGACGCGGCCAGCACGCGCAAGCCTGCTGGGCTGCGCAGGCCGCACGCGGGCCAAGTGGGCCGCGCGCAGGCCATGCGGGCTACGCGGGCCACCCGGGCTCACACGCCGCGCGCGCAGGCCAGCCACGCGGGCCCCGCGGGCCACGCGGGCGTGCTGGCCACGCGCAAGCCACGCGCAGTTGCACGGGCCCCGCGCGCGGGCCAGCAGGCCGTGCACGTCACGCAGGCCGCCCATGCGGCGGGCTGGCGGCGCGGCCCAGCAGGCCGCGCGGGCCGCGGGCGCAGGCTTGCTGCGCAAGTAGGCCGCTCGCGGCCTTGCGGGCCACCTCTGGCTGCGCTCAGGCCCCGAGCGCGGGCTAGCCGCGCAGGCGGACCACGCAGGCCAGCAGGCCGGGCGGGGGCTAGCATGCGCAGGCCGAACAGGCCGGGCCGCATAAGGGGCCGCAGCCAACACGCGGACCTACAATTTTTTTGTGTTTCTGTTTCTGCACCAATTTTTTTTTAATGTTTAATATGCATTTTCAATGATTAATATGTTTCATAGTCGATGAATATTGTTCGCATATTTGATGACTTTATATATATTTTTTGATAAATATAGCATGCATTTAAATATTATGAAATGCCTTTTATGATTTATGGATAAATGTATCTTTAGGCATATATATGTTATGCATGCCTTATCTAGTGGGAGTCCTTTATTTTTGGTAGAGTAATTATGTGCTTTTTACTCCCAAAATTTTGTGCATCTTGATTAAATAAATTAAAAATTATGACATATGGTGTGTGATGTGATTACGAGCATAGCAAAATTTTCCTTTACGCATGTATGATCTATTTTTAAATTTATTTAATTAGAGATGCGGCAAAATTGAATATATATATATCGTGTACTAATTTTAAAATATCCTTTTCTGCGCATTGCATGAACAAAGTGAGAATTAATGGCTTCCAAACAAATTGTTGCGGATTTAAACAAGGGCGAGAAATTGGATGGTGACAATTATGATATTTGCACCGTAAAATTTCAATATGTTCTCGCTGAGCAAGAGGTCCTGGAAAACTTGAGTAATAAAATGGACCTACCCGCAGAGGGCAACAGTGCCCAGGCTCGCCGAGATATGGAAGCCTACAATAATTGGCTTAAAAAGGATCGCATTGCTCGCATCACGTTGCTGAGCAGTATGCAGAATGATCTCTTGTGCGAGTGTGAGCAGTATCCGACTGCGTATGATATGTGGGAGGCTCTCAAAGCAAAATTTGGTGCAACTTCGGCTACAAGGTTGTGCAGTCTGACTATACGGTTTGACAGTTATAAAAAGTGTGCCGATCAGACTATAAAACAGCACGTTAGAACAATGTCAAACATGATTCGCGAGTTAAAGTCGGCTGGCGGCACCTTGACTGATGAGCAGCAGATCCAAGCTACGATTCGCTCTCTTTCCAATTCGTGGGAACATATGCGAGTAAATTTGACCCATAATGATAATATCAAAACTTTTGAGGATGTTGCGCGGCATTTGGAGTTGGAGGAGGAATGCCTCGAGGCTGTTAAAACTCCAATTGCCAATGCTGCTGAGTCAAACTTTCGCAGGACATCTGGGTTCAAGCGAAAGAGGACTACTGGGGCTCAAAATCGTAACGGATCCGCGCCTAAGAACGCGAAGAGCACTAAAAGAAAGAGAAGCAAACGAGATGGTAAGAAAGATAAGTCAAAGATGACTTGTTTCAATTGTAATCCGCTGGGACACTTCGCTCGTGATTGCATTGAGCAGAAGAAGGTACATCTCTATCCCGATTCTCGCGTTTGTTGCTGAATCTCTCCCTGTGTGGATTGTAGACTCAGGAGCAACAGACTACGTAGCGAGGGATCAGATGGGATTCATCGAGTACCGTCGTGTGCCTGCTGGGAGCAAAAGAGTATGCATGAGGAACGATTCTAGTGTCGATATGTTAGGCGTTGGCACATACAAGTTGATCATGCAAGGTGGTCGAACTTTGTACCTGCATGATGTACTTTATGCTCCAGGAATTCGGCGGAACTTGTTTTCTATTCTTGCTATGCTACAGTTAGGCTTTTCTTTTCGTTTTGAGAGTGATGTAGTTAAGATTCATCTTGAAACTATTTATTATAGAAGAGGTTTTATGTCAAATGGTTTTATGGTTTTGGTTATTGTTTCTTTTTCCCTGCTATCTTCTGTTGAGAATGATCACAATGTTTCAATTAAATGGCATGCACGTCTTGGTCATATTGGGCAGGATAGAATGATTAGATTAGTTAGAGACGGGTTTCTGAGCTCGCTCACTAAAGTCGACCTGCCCACATGTGAACATTGTTTAGCGGGAAAAGCAAACCGAAAATCATTTAATAAAGCTTCTAGGGCAGAATTTTCTTTACAATTGATCCATTCCGACATTTGTGGCCCAATGAGTGTGAGGGCAAGACATGGTGCTTTTTACTTCATCACATTTATAGATGACCATACGTGCTTCGGTCATGTTTATCTGATCTCCCATAAATCTGAAGCATTGGATTGTTTTAGACGTTATATTAATGAGGTTGAGAATCAGTTAGATATGAAAATTAAATGCTTAAGAACTGATCGAGGCCGCGAGTATCTATCTGAACAATTCAAGGAATTATGTGATGAAAAGGGAATAATCAGACAGCAGATAATTCCTGACACTCCGCAGCAAAATGGTGTAGCGGAGAGAAGAAATCGCACTTTGCTTGACATGGTTAGGTCAATGATGGCGCAAGCAAATTTGCCTGTCTCCTTTTGGGGAAACGCATTGTTAACTGCTGCCTACATTCTTAATCGTGTACCCTCCAAAATAGTACCTTCCACCCCTTATGAATTATGGACAGGCAGGAAACCAAATTTGGAGCTCCTGCGTCCTTGGGGTTCGACAGCTTATGTACACAACACTTCTCACAAGTATGGAAAGTTGGGTCCTAGAGGAAGAAAGTGTATCTTTGTAAGATACCCTGATCACTCTAAGGGATATGTGTTCATTAGAAAGCAGCCAGATGGAAGTTTGACTGAGATTGAGTCACGAAATGTTGAATTCCTCGAGGAGGATTTTCCTTATAGAAGTGAGATTCGAAATGAAATAGTTCCATGAGATAGATGACTCTGACATTGGCGCTTCTATTCGTTCAGTCGAGGGAGAGGAGGCGACTCCGATACCTCGTGGGGATAGTGGGAGCGACTTGCCTTCAGATAAGGAGCCTCAACTTCGTAGGAGCACACGTGTGGGCGTTCCCCATCGTCGTTTTGAGATTGAGGGGGAGGCTTTCATGGTTGCTGCACATGATGATGATGAGCCTAGATCTTTTCAAGAGGCTCTCTCATTAGCTACTCATAAGGAATGGTTGGATGCAATGATAGAGGAAATAGAATCGATGAAGTCAAATCATGTCTGGGACTTGGTTGACTTGCCACAAGGGCGCAAAACAATCGGGAATAAATGGGTTCTCTAGATTAAGCGTAAGGCAGACGATTCTCTCGATAGGTACAAGGCTCGCCTAGTAGCAAAGGGTTTTACCCAACGAGAAGGCGTTGATTATGAAGAAACCTTCTCTCCTGTTGTAAGGTTTGCTTCGATCCGCCTAATCTTGGCCATTGTCGCATATTTGGATTTGGAACTTTACCAAATGGACGTTAAAACTGCATTTCTCAATGGAGAACTGGATGAGGAGATCTATAAGGATCTGCCTGCTGGCTTCTCTGTAAAGGGTGAGGAGCATAAAGTTTGTAAGCTCCAACGATCCATTTATGGATTGAAGCAGTTCTCCAGACAGTGGTATATTCGATTTTATCGAGCCATCACTGAAGATGGGTTTACGATGATTGAAGAAGATCACTGTGTGTATGCTAAACGGTCCAAAGGATTTTTTCTAATCCTTTCCTTATATGTTAATGACATTCCTATTGCTAAAGGAGAGAGTCTGAACCTTATATAGTGCCCTAAAACTTCTGAAGAGAAGGATAAGATGAATCGGATTCCATATGCTAATACGGTCAGGAGCCTGATGTATGCTATGATGTATACTCGGCCTAATGTATGCTAAGCTGTGGGGTTGGTTAGCAATTTTCAGTCCAATCTGGGATTGGACCCCTCTGAGGCAATGGCGCAGAAGGAAATAATCCTGGAACACATCTCTACGAGTCGCATGGTGGCAGATCCTCTAACTAAGCCTATTGTTAGAGATTCTTTTTTGGCTCATGTTAAAGCTCTTGGACTATGTAGGATTTGATTGTGTAGACAGTCGATTATTTTTTTGTAATTTCTTGGTTATTTAATTACAAATTATTATTTTGGAAAAGATATTTGGTAAAATTAGTACACGTGCATATATTTCCTATATTGTTATAGAACTGATTGATAGTATGTCACAGGCTGATTGGCCCTCTCACACGAGCAATCATTCTTTTCGGCACTGTAGAGAGCGAGCGAAAATTGAGGCATTAATGGAAGCCGCCTTGGTTGGCACCAAGATTAGGTCATTAATAAGACAGTATACGAATTGTCCCACGATTCGTATGGCCTGTATATTAAGAGCCGGATGTGAGTTCACCGTTTGACGCTTGAGATAGCGAGCAAATGGAGAACTCAGGCTAGACACTCTAGGAGTGACTGAGCTAAGATCCGTATGACATTGAGAAAGACATACGCTTATTGAGATTCTCTGTCATAGCATGTATTTCATACTACATGTGCTGGGCGACTAAATGAAGAAGATGAGTGAATGGATCCCTGCTTCCTCATCGTGTAAGTTCTTACGGCATTATTTTGAGACGATGTCCTATATATGTTAGATGCCCTTAGTGACTTTTGACTATGTCATTAAGTGAAAGAATTGATGTTGCTACTTTGGCCAATCGTTTCCTCACGGGCTATGAGTGATGCGGCTGTTACGAGGGCATTGCTCGGGAAAGCATAAAGTTCTCAACTGGGGTGCGCCCCCAATGAGGGCTCAAGGAGACTAGGTGCAATTACATTCAGTACACTTTGACTCAATTGTCGACAGTGTCAGCAAGTTCAAGTAGAGGCCGAAACCAATCCATGAGTATGATGTCAATAATGTGGCGCAATTGCGGTTAGCAATGGCTCCTTTGGGATTAGACGATGCTGTAACCCTCGGCATGTAATTCAATGTCTGGGCAACACGACTGAATATTTTTCGCAATTTTGAGGGTCCGATGTCTCTATGCTCGGCCGCATGTGGTGTCTACGTATGATGGCATCCCAAAAAGCAGGATTGACTTCGGCCGGTCGCACCGTTCATTTTCGCCTGTATGAATAGAATTAATAGTGGTGTGATGTTGAGGAAGTGGTTACGATGGCATCCGATCCAGGTCATGTGCCGAGTGGGAGATGTTGGCATTCGCTTAAATCGAATCGGCGTACGCCCCATAAAGCCGGGGGTTCCGATGCCGACGGATATAGTTTATCTAATTCGGATTCATGGATTAATCTCCGCTTCAATTGGAAAAACTAATAGACGATAAACTAATCATACGTTAGGATAACAAATAATAACCGATTTGGCTTATCTCTAACGGCTTTTCAGGAATTCTTGAAATTCCTTAATAAATACGACGGCAATCCCCAATGAAACGATGAAACGAACGTATACTTGAAAAAGAAAGAGAATAAGAAACGAAAGAGAGAAACCTAAACATCATCCCCCAGTCCAACCTAAATTATTCTCGAGGGCCTTGAACGGTGGATTTGTGATCGTGCTCTTGTAGTTCGATCCACGTCGCGTTCGGAACGTGTAGAACATTTTATCAGACGAATGCAAAGACAAAGTGACATCAATTCCCGACGATCCGGGCGTTATAACGTGAATCGCTTCCGAAAAAGATACGAACGAATACTCCGCTGGCGTTCTAGCACATGCCATTGGTAGCGTGGTCCAAATCTTGCGACCCGATATGGCATGATTGGAGCATGGCCCAATGCCGATGAGCCAGCGCTTAAATCCCCTGCGGTCTAACCTATCTCCCTTCTAGCACGTATGGCATGCAAAATGCTGACAATGATTTCGGGCAGCCAAGATGAGAGAACCTTGATTGGTAACTCGAAATACATGATCCTCGTTAAAATACTCAGTTCCAAATAATGCCGTCCCAAAAACCGACAAGTCCACATGACCTCCTGGTGACCATCCGAATATTTATCTCTTTATAGTTGGTCGTAAAAAGACTTGTTCGTTGTCTTTACATCCCTTTCTCCCCCAATAATACAATTTTCTCTTCCATAAACGATGCGTTGGAAAATTCTCACCAGACCAACATAGACCCATGCTGCTTAGATAACATAACAATCAATTAGCCAAATTTATGAAACTCTAAAAATACGCATAAATCGACATGTCCCCTCCCCTCCCGACACCCAGCTGAATCGCG
This sequence comes from Ananas comosus, assembly GCF_001540865.1. Classification (NCBI taxonomy): domain Eukaryota; kingdom Viridiplantae; phylum Streptophyta; class Magnoliopsida; order Poales; family Bromeliaceae; genus Ananas; species Ananas comosus. Next base: position 7,182,421 of record NC_033624.1, read on the forward strand.
ACACTATTTCTTCCAATCGCCACGCAACACAGACGCAAACAGACCACGACATTACAAATAAACTCCATGACAATACATATCAAGAAACGGTAAACAAAGCATGGATCCGAAAAAAAAAAAAACTTTTTTTTTTTTTATTTTGGGGCGTACCTTCGCGAGCCGGTCGATGATAATTGACGAGCTGAATCCCATGCAAAGAATTTGGGAATAAGCCCTTAAAACGATTAGGGTTAGGTTTTGAGCAACGCATTCCAAAGATTAGGGTTTCGATTTAATCGCAAGCGAGAGAGAGATAGGCGAAAAGGAGGGGAGGGATGAGGAGAGAGGAGAGAGAGAGAGAGCGCTCTCGTTCCTTTCCCCTTGTTCTCAGGTTCTCTGTTACGTTTCCTCCTTTTCACAGACCACCCCATCGTTTCGACAGCACCCGAGCGGCTGACCTCGCTTACCCGAGGAGAAATGGGAAATAGAATATGAATAGAAGAATAGAGGGACCCGAGTTGGCAGCCTTGCGGAGGCGTTGGGCACAACGTCATCACCCGGTGGCATTCGTGCACCATCACGCCACCTTACGATTTATTTGTATACTTTTAAAAATCTTAATTAGCAGTACAACATTGTACTTTTGTCTTTTTTTTCTTTTTTTTTTTTTTTTTGTACTACCCACTTCCGTCCTTTTAGCAGAGAAACAAAAAAAAAAAAAGAAAAACATCATCCCCAGGCCATCCCCATGCCTTATCTAATCCCAAAAATTCCCCTATAATATATTTAAATTAGTTTTTAATTAATCGTTTATTTTTTTTTGGCTAAATTATAGAAAACTTTCCTATCAAAATCCGATTTTTCACTTTCCCCTCCTGTCATTTAAAAACCTACATTTTGCCCCCTTGTAAAATAAAAAATGTTCGCAGGGGGTACAGTGTGAACTATGATGATAAAATGACCATTTTACCTCTCACCATTTTGCCCTTCACCGTGTTCACAGGAGATAAAGCTAAGGGCATTTTCGGCATAAAAAATTATATAATAATATTTTATAAACGGAACCCTAACGGATTACTAACGGCAGGTGACGAAGTGAATATTTTTCATTTTACAATGGAGCAAAGTATAGGTTTTTAAATAACAAAAGAAAAAGTGAAAATCGGATTTTGACAGGGGGATTTTATGTAATTTAGTCTTTTTTTTTTTTTCTTAAGAACATTACTGTATTATTATTTTCTCCTTAATCTCTATAAAACATCACCAACTTTTTTTTAGAGCATTAATTAGAAAAGCATCTATAAACTCTTATTAATCCCCGTGGGATTCAAGCTCTCTCCTTATTTTAAGGAGAAAATGGGACCCACCTCTTCTCTAAAATATACATAATAATATTTTTGTGGGCCCACCTTCTCTTTCTTTTTAATTAGAGTAGTCCCGCTCCTTTCTCGAAACGTCTCCTTTCTCTCTCCTTTCCATCAAATCCGCCTCTTCATCTCCGTTTTTTTTTTTTTTTTGGCTTCATACGCTCTTTTTTTCCTTCTTTTTTTTTTTTGCTTTATACGCCGTTTGCCTCCCCTAGCCCTCTCCTTCCCTAGCCCTCTCCTTTTTCCTCTCTTCCACATCCGCCCGTTCGCATTACTACGGTCCTCCCTATCCCCTCTCTCGCTCGCGCACCCTCTTCACCTCCCTCAGCCACTACGCCCTCCGCCCCTCCGCCATTTCTTACTCACCTTCGATGCTCTTAAGGGCTCTTTCCGCGACCACCTCCGCCGCCACAGCAACAACCGCCTCGGCCGCCACACCAACTCAACAAAACCAAGGCCACGGATCCTGACGGTATGTAGATCCTAGGGTTCGGCCACACGCAATGGGAATACTATGCGGATCGCGGCCACAGTCACTATCTTCGGGAAAAGCTTGAACCCCACGGAGGCTGCGGATCTGAGGAGTAAGAAATGCTTCCCCCAAGGAGATCAAGGTGGACACCAAGGCTGAGATGGAGATCGGGTGCTTCAAGTCGAAGCGGAATGGGATTAGGGTTTCGAGTAGCGGATTCGATGCCGCAATCACGAATGCCAAGGCAACGCCCTCGACCTCAATTGCCAAGTGTGTAAGCCCCTGATCAAGATTTGTATTTGGACATTTTGGAACCCCCCTCCATAAAAAGGAGATTATTATTAATATTTTTTTCTTTCATTTTCAATTATGAATGTTTATTTGGTTTCATAGTATACTTGAGTCTTTTGAAATAAACTTCCTTAGTTTTGTTAAATTTTAAATTTTTTTTTAATTTTGTGCTAAGTAATTTTAGAGATCTCATAGTGAATTTTTTTTTAATCAAATTAGTGAATTAGGGAGCTCGAAGAGCTTGAAGAGAAGGTGGACGACCTCCTGTCAAAGCTGTCTGAAATGCCTTCACAGAAAGAAGACTTTTTGCCTTTTGATGCTACTGTTCTTTGTGTCGATGAATTAGAGGCCTAGCTGATCATTACTAAATAAGGTGAAAAATGTTTTATAAATCTTCGCTTCTTGGATCTGAATTAGTTTACCAGACTGAAGAACTTCACCAAATTTTTACTGAAACAAAATTTCTGTAGCAGCATCAATGCTGATGTTGGGTCAAATTATTCATTAAAAATTTAATCATCTCTTAAACCTTTTATCTCCTTTTATTTCCATTAGGAATTAATCCATGTTGATGTTTTTTGACCAATGTATTTTCTTTAGGCTTTACATGAATCTTTCATGAAGCATAAGCAACTGCTCGCATTTATCAATCGCCAAGTGTAAGCCCCAGATCAGGGTATGGACTTGGACATTTTGAACCTGTCCAAAAAAATGGCGATTTTTCTTTTCATTTTCAATTATGAATATTTATTTAGTTTCATAGTATATGTGATATTGTTGAAGTATATTTTTTTTGTTTTGTCAAATTTTTAAATTTTTCTTTTTGTTTTGTACTCAGTGATTTTACAGACCTCATTGTGAATTATTTTTTTTAATCAGATTAGTGATTTTTTGATTGTTCTGTAGGTGCAGCAGCAAGTGGTATCGGGAGGTGGAGAGTTGTCTGCGCACTCATGAGTCAACAATTTTTATTAGTTATGATGTTTATCCTCATGGTTTGTTTCTAGAATTTGGCTTTCTTATCTACATTAATTACATAATTATCTTTGTCATCGTTATCTGTATTTCATTTGGTTTTGGTACTTTATTCTACTTTTATTCTGCTTTAGGAATTCAAGTGGCTTCCAATTAAACTATCGAGAATTTTTTTTGTTTCATTCCTCTTAACTGCCTTTTTGATGTTTATATCAATATAGGTAAAATCTGCTACTCTGGACACATGACTATCGGTTTAAAGGTCCCAGATCTCTCCTCCATCTTGCCCATTTTTTCTTGATGGTTTGGTACTTTTAAGAATTTTTAATGTGATTTGGTGCAAATTAGAGTATTATGATTAGATTTTTTTTGGGATTTGGATTTTTTTTTTTTTTTTGTATACATCCAGCCTTTTGGTATCAGTGATGGAGGTTTTTTCAAGTTGGGGCTAAAATTGTATGACAACGATGATAAGAAACAACATGAAATCAGTTTGGAGGGATCATAGTGTCACGCCCCGGGGTCCCTTTTTAGTTTAAAGCATAGCGGAAAAGCGTCTGAAATTTTTTTTTGAAAACCTGACCCTAGGGTATGCCAGATCCGCCACAAATACAGAAGATCCACTGTTCACACGGACAGAGTCTCCCCTGTATTTGCACGGCGTCGCACAAGTATAAGAGTTCAAACATGATACAACCACAACCAGATGAACATACAAATAACCACAGTTATATATTCATACACCATTCACCACAGGTTCACATTTTTACATTCAATATTTAAACATAAATCCACATCTATCAGTTAAAATGTTTCCAACCACAGAAACAAGTTTTGAAATACTAAGATGCAAAATCCATAGAAAACCCTTTGAAAACTGTTCCTACACAGGAACTTTTATTCTTTAAAAACGCTACCACGAGGGGTAGAAAATCTTTTATTTTACAAAATCCAGGAATCCGTTTATTACATTCACGAAAATCCATATTTTCAAATGTAATAAAAACACTGAACCATATAACTATCTAAGCTATAACAACTGAAATAATAAGGGTAATAACTATACCGAAATAACCTGGGTCGGAAGCTCTATCGACCGCTACACACGTACCTCACGTCTCGTCCCACTACTCATCGCCCGCGATACCTGAAAAATGGTGGGGGAGGTGAGAACATGTAAACATGTCACCCCTCCCAATGGGTACCGCAAGCCGAAGAAGGCGAGGAGTACTCACCGGATCAGGAGGAGCTATACAACAACACGGGTGAGTGGAAATATAGTAGCAACAATAATAACGAAAGAGATATGTAAGGTAATGAGCAGATATAACGAATACAGTAGCAATAAACTGAAAGAAAGTAAGAACTAGACTGAATAACGGCTACCGCTATTGTAACTGGAACCGAAAGCATACATGAATGTCTACTATAGTAGCAAGACAACTATAAAGTAAGAACTGTAAATATGCATGCAACGACTGCTATGATAGACATATGCGTCAACCGGTCAAGAAGTCCAAAAGTACCCAATCTGAAACCAATGCTCTCTTGGTCAGCACCGCAGACCTCAAGCCAGTGCCACTACTACTCTCCAGTGCATATAACCTCTCTAGGGCTCACGGGTTGTCACCATTCAACCACTTTTCCGAAAAAGAACACTCCTTGCGATGGATCAGACCGCCAGTGTTCGTGAAATGCGACGAGTATCGGGCGATCAATGCAATATGCTCAACAATCAACCGTCGGCAACCAGCCGACAATCCTGCCCCCCAAGGGCCCATCGACCGCATAGGTCGTCAACTGTAAAGAAGCACAAGAACCGACCACTCAGGTCAACTAGGATGGGACAACATCGACATCCTCTCAAACATATGCAAATACTGTTCAATGAACCACAAGGACTGACCACTCAGATCAACTAGGATATGAAACTCGACCAATCACGTCACAAGTATAAGATATGAAACTCGACCAATCATGTCACAGGTATAGGATATGAGTAAAGTATAATCATCCGTCGGCAACTAACCGACAATCCTACCCCTCAGGGTATACCGACCTCAACGGTCATCAGACAACAAAGGTCGAGGAACTCACCGAATAGGTCACAAATACTGAATACTAGAATCGACCGACTAGATTGCTAATCTCACAGATAATCACAGAATCGCTCTACTATAAATATGAAACAGGGTATGCAGAATAGCTAAGTAGAGCAACAAGAAAACATGGTATCACATACAGATAGATTATACTCCTGCACATGATACTAAGCATGGAAACGTCTGAGTAGAGTATAATCAAACAACGTGGGTGTAATGTAAACAATGGAGGTGCAAAGCTCAACATATAATATATGCATGGATAATAACAAAAGAGCAAGGGTAAGAAACCATCACCGAGCGTGCACCACTGTACCAACGTCGGATCGAAGTACCCACCTGTACAACTGTCGCGCCTGTCTCCTGACTGCAAAAGAACGTCAACAGGACCTATGGAGGGTCCACTGGGTTAGTGTCTAACCCACAACTAAGAAATACTACATCATAATCCCACTAACAAATCCACGAGGATAAGTTTCCCAAAACCGACTACCGTAACTCGTCGGAAGTCCCGAAAATCGCACCGGGACTCCGTCGGAACCCACGAACTGTCCCGAAATGTTCCGACTCAGGATACGAGTCACCCGTTGCCACAAAACACACCAATTTGGATGTCTTGGCAGCAAACACAAGTTAACACAACTACACAATTATCGCCGGATAATTGTACGAACTCGGGTTCCCGAAAGTGTCAAATTCGACACCGGAACCCACCGTCGCTCACTCGTCATTTCTGAACTCTCGAAATGACGCAAGTGACCAGCAAACAAGGCTCGGCGACTACACAATAGCTCACGAAGCACCGTCGGAATAATTCCGAACCGAACCCGCGTTCTATCGGCGGATTTCGCCGAAAAACGCATCGAAAATCACTTTTCGATTTCCGCAAGGGCTTGGGGCCTTGGACGATCAGTCCAGAGGTTATCCTTAGCCCAAACGTGCTGCCAACAGCATCTACATCGAAGCAAAAGTCCTAAAAGCCCATACCGATACATGAAATCGCATCATTTCATGTGATTTCTAGGCTTTTCTGGACCGTGCACGCAAACCAGAGGTCGATTAATCCGACCGTCGCACTCGCTGACAGGTTTCATCATGTCGGAGGCCGTGCTCACCTTTCGGAGCACTGCCGACCACTGCGGTGCGCGCACGAGCGACACGAAATCTGTGAAACAGTGCGCACAGCGCGAAGGTCGCGACTAACTTGCTAACCAGGGCATCTTTGCCGCTGTCGGAGGTGAGCACGATGTTCAGCACGAACCCTAGATCATCGTGCTCACTTCTCGAGGTGTCGGGGAGTCATCGGATCACCGGAAAGGTGGCCGGAAAGCTTAAATTGCAATGCTGGAACTCAAAAACAGCATACCGGAGCAGTGGGAGCTAGGGTTGGTCGCCGGCGGCCGGGAGGCGGGCACTCCGGCCGGGGATGGGAGCAGCCGGTCCGAGAGGTCCGGGGAGGGTGCTGGCCGGCGGCGGGCGGCAACCGGTGGCGCGGCGGAGGAGATCGACTCCGCCCACTCCCTCTCGGTTTCGTGCTTCCCGGCGGCGCGGCGGCGGCCGGAGGAGGTCGGGGCGGCTACGGTGCGGCGCCGGAGGCCGAGGGGAGGGCGGTGCACCCCCCGGTGGGCGGCGGCGGCGCTTGGAAGCCGAGCGGGCCCGACCTCAGCCCGCACAGGTCTGGGCGGCCACAGAAGGTTCCAGCGGCGGCCGGCGGCGCGCGGGGACGGCGGGGGACGCGCGCGCCGGGTTGCCGGAGGTCGCCGAGGCCGAAAGGAGGCAGCGTGGCCGAGAGGAAGGCGTGGTCGCAGAGCTTGAGCCGGCTCGGACAGGGCTGACCCGAGTTGGCCGCAGGGAGCAGGGGTGGCTCCGGCGGCGCTCGGGGGTGGCCGGGGCCGGCGGGGGAGGACGCCGGGGATGGGTCTCGGCCAGGGGAAGATGGTGCTCGGGCTTTGATGTTCCCCCGAGCACAACGATCGAAGATGTGGCAAGTGGGGCTAGAGGGGAACCGAGAGAAGGTTGGGGTGGCTTTTCCGGCGGCCGGAGCAGCTCGCCGGCGGCCGGGGCGTGAGCACTGGTTGGGCAGGGTGGAGGCGGGGCGGCTAGGGCAACTAGGAAGATAATTAGGGTTAGGGTTCCCTGGTTGAACCCTAGAACCTATTTATTCTATGTGTACAATTGCGGAGAACCCCTCCTAGTCCAGTAATTCTTACCAAGCCCCCCGCCAGCATGTGGATTATGCGTATAGGTCCCTCGACGTTCGAATTCGCGCAAGACCACGCATAAAATATTGGACCTTTTCGCGAATAATCGATTTTGCCAACTTGACCTCTCAGCGGACTTTTCACGATTCCCGAAGATCCGTCCGTCGGATTTTCGATCCGACTGAGCCATCGCGTTCAGTACAACGGGGGCATCGAAACTACGATTTCGTTTCATCCAATTTGGTCACGGATTCGCGACGGAACCCATCCGCTCTCTAATTAATCCATATATCGTACGTATACCAATGTGTAAACCCATTAAACCAACTTTCGCATTAGAAATTGACTTCCCTACCACTAGTAGGGACCCGAAACATTCTTCACCCTACTCCAGGTCACAAGCACGGAGCACGAGAAGCTTTAGAATGCACAGAAAAGCAAACAGCGGAAACCCTCTTTTCGGTAAAACTCCTTTTTCTCGAAAACCGTGCATCAGATCTAAAATCCGTCAGTGCCATTGGTTCCAGAACAGCTGAACCGATCGAAACGAGCTATTGGATCGCTATGAACGGAGTCCGATACTTGCCGAAAGCCAACTCTACTCTGTAGCTTCTCCGGAAAAATCGGGTTACTATTCACTTTAAGTGAAAATTAATAATCACGTAATTTCTCCGTTCTAGCTCATTTTCTCCTGAAACTTGACGAGTGCTTATGTAATTAAATTACACACATAAACATCATCAACAGAGAGTTTAGTTGCACTGTAAAAATCTCAGTCCTTACACATAGAGGGGATTTAGATGTTGATTAGGGGATAAAGGTGGGATTTTTAAGGAAAAAATAAGATGGGAAATAATATGAAGTGGATTTTGAGGGGTTCTAGATAGGGGAATTGATCTATTTTTGAGATAATTTTTTTGAAGAAATTGGGGTTAAAATTGTATGAAAATGAGGATAAAAAATAATATAAAATGGGATTTGGGGGTTTTAGAAGGGATTTTTTTACGTAAAATTGCAAATAAAAAATGAATTTTTGGGTTAAAAATGATCTTTTTGTTGAACCTGAGATCAGTTTTGAAAATATTATAGAGTTTTTAGAGAGAAATTGGATATGAATCTTTTTACAATATCTAAATTGAAGTGTTTAAGATTTGATATTATGAAAATAGTTAAATTTGGCTATAGGAGACCAATTGAATTGCCTTTTAATATCTTATTGTTTTCATACGGTAAAAGATGTCCTTACAATCTCTAATATATTCTTTCTTAATTTGAATTATTTTTCAACTATTAGAAACATGGTCTCCAGATTACTCATGTCTATATTATGGAAATGCTACAGTTGCTACAACATTATAATATGCGGGTAAGTTGAGGATGGGTGTGCTTCGGCCAATCTTTTTTTTCCGAAGAGAGTGGTAAGATAAGGAAAGTTGAGGAAGATGTGTGTGCTTCGGCCATTTTTTTTTTCTCAAAAAGAGATTAGATAAACTGATGTACCTTTTTTTTGTCAAATAAATAGCTAATACCAAATTTTTTTTTTGCATTATTGATACATACTTTAATATGCGAACTAAAAGTTTTAAGATTCTTCAGTTTGTATATTAGAATCATGTATTACATCTTTAGTGTTCACTCCATCTAGAATAATTGGGCTATTGTGATAAAGGTATGGAATTCTTAGTGCTGTTTTTTTTTTAGCTCTTGATTGATTTTTAGAACTAAATATACTTTTTTTTGTCATCTATTTAGAAAAAAAGGTAGAATTTTACCAAGCTTTGCATTGTTAGAAACCTGAACTTGATATTATTTTATGCCATGGTAAACTAAAATGTCAGAAGTGTTGACGTGCGCTATGCTACAAAGTGGATCAAATTATGAGAGGTTTTATTTTCATAGTTAGACAATTCTTGCTCTATCGGAAGCAGAAATTTTCTATCAGGCAATTAACATCTCAAGCCTCTTCTCTTTTATTTGAGTTATTTCTTTTAGTAACATGATATTTTTTTAATAAAAATAATTAGATGACATAGTAAATTTAATTCTTAATGAATAAGCATTCGGCTCTCCATGTCATATCAGGTTTATTATAGTTTTTGACATTTATTTGGAAAACTTAATTGTAAGTTGGTGTATACTTAAACATACAGATGTAGAACTAATTTACATTCAATGTTGTCTCATTTTAGGATTATTTACAGTTGATTCATCTAATAAACATTGAATACTAAAAGAACAAACAATAGAAAGAAAACTAAAAATAAAATTACATGCTTACGCATAAATTTGTGTCACTTTTAAAAAAAAAGTACAAATGCAAAATTTGCTCAAAACTGTAAAAGCATATGATGGGCTTTTTTGTGGAAAAAGTATTTGTACATCATAATATGTCCTACAAAGAAATATGAGAGTAGGTGGTTAATATTATGAAAGGAGAATATGTTAACGAAAAAAATAAAAATAGTTAGCCAATCAAAGATAAGGGTCAAATACAAGCATCATCATCTATTTTTTCAATATGTTTTCGTTAAGCAATTTGCTTTGCTGATGAATTTTCAGGTGAATGAACAACTGAAGAACGAAAGCTATTATGTACATCTGTAGAATATGATATCCATTTTGGGTTTTGAAATTTTTTTGGTGCTTTTCTATGAATGTCTGATTAATTCACTTGTTTGTAAATTTTCAGGACTATGTATTAATGAGAAAGAGGAGTCATAACGAATAAAGTTGTGTTCTTTCTTATTCAATATTTTTTTGGGGTTGTGTAACGACCCAGCCCACTAACAACAATAACTCGTTGGGCCCAACAACCGGCCCAAAATGCTTAAGCCCAGTTATTATTACCAGTGTCTAAGTCTCATATAAACCCAATGACAACCCCATTCCCATCCGATGTGGGACTATTGGGGTGTCACACGACTCCCCCGTTAAGGCCTGACGTCCTCTGTCAGTCCTCACATACACAGCCCAAGATCACCAGGCTATGTGAGACTGCGTCTCGCTAGCCCGTCATCCAGATCCTGACTCAGCAGAGACTCGCACACATGTGCAGCTGGTACACGCGGCTCTGATACCAAATGTAACAACCGCACCCACTAGCAACAATAACTCGTTGGCCCAACAACGCCCAATGCTTAAGCCCAGTATTATTACCAGTGTTTAAGTCTCATATAAACCAATGACAACCCATTTCCATCGATGTGGGACTATTGGGTGTCACGGTTGTAAAAAGTTGTCATTTTTTTCAAAAATTTCTACTGAATTCGATTCCTATGTTATAAGTTCAGCAAATAAAGCCTATGAAGAGAAAGATTATAATGTACAGAATCATATACTTTTTATTCGATTGTGTTGTCTTATTTATATTCTTTTTTATTTCATTCTAAGTTGTATTACTTATATGGTTTCTGATTCAAATACTGTAATATTCATTTTTTATATTTATCAGTTCTCCAATCCAGCATCGACAAGGTGTAAGAGTTATATTATTAACCAGTAGTGAGTGATGATGAATGAATACAAAAAAGAAAAGAAGCAAAGTGGCTCAGATAGCAGTCCAAATCTGATGTCTAAATGGCAATCTCTGCCTCTTCCTTCACAAATTGGCAAGTAAATATTAATGGAAAAATAAATGACACAATTCTTACTACTGTAAATCATTTATAATAATTCTTTTATTTTTATATGATTGATATTATTGGTATTGTATTTCTATTTAGTACTTGGCCAATTGTTCGGTGAGGCTAAATCAGCCTCTTGGGTGAGAAACTCTTTGAACACGTTGAAAAATATTGAGCATATTTATGCATCTAATCTATACTAGCAGATCTATTTCTTATGGTATACATAAATTTGTTATCTAATAAAAAGTGCAAAGAGCTGAAAAGTTGTGCCAACTGATGCAATGCTTATTTTGAACTCTAATTAACTAATAAAAATTGTCTTTGACACTATTTGCGTATTTTATTCTATTTACTGTTTTACTAACTCTTTTTGCTGCTGTGTTGCTGTGTTTTTTTCCTTTTGGGTTGTAACGACCCAGCCCACTAGCAATAATAACTGGGCTTAAGCATTTTGGCTGCTGTTTTGCGTTCCGGTCATTTTCCGGTGGATCCGATGACTCCCTGGCACGCTCGGGAGGTAGCACGGTGATCGTGGGTCGTGCTGAACACGATGCTCATCTCCATTTAGGTTACGTGCCCTGGTATGTGAGAAAAGATGTTTTCCACAGTATGCGCACGGATTCGCTGAGGTTCGCGTCGCTCGTGCGCGCGGTGTTTGTGCCGGCAGAGGGGGGGGGGGGGGGGGGGGGGGGGCGGGGGGGGGGGGGGGGGGGGGGGGGGGGGGGGGGGGGGGGGGGGGGGGGGGGGGGGGGGGGGGGGGGGTGCTGCACGAAAGGTAGCAAGCGGCCTCAGGCATGCCTGAAACACTGCAGCAAGTGCGATGGTAACGCTCGCACAGATCCCTGGTTGTGCTGGTACGACCGTTAACGCCCATGAAATCGACATAAAAATAATGTGATTTCATGGGCCATTAGGGATCCGTTTGCGTTTCGCATTCGTCGTGGCGCTGTTGCGAGAGGTTTTAAGGCTTAAGATAACTCTGGACTGATCGCCAATCCCAACCTTTGCGGAAATCTATCGTCATTTCGGAGCGTTTTTTCGGGCGAAATCGCGCCGATAGACGCTGCGTTCGATCTCGGATTCATACGACGCGTGCCCCTCGTGGTTGACTGTAGCGTCGCTGAGCCTTGTTGCTGGTCACCCGTGTCGTCTCGAGGTTCAGAAACGACGGTGGCGACGGGGGAGTTCCGGTACGATTCCGGGACTTCGGCTGGTTCGAAAGTTGCGTTGAGAACCGATTTGCAGAGGGGTTATGATTTTGGGATTTGTGTGAGAATAGGTCGTGGTATTGTGTTCGTGGTTAGACTCTAACCCGGTGGACCCTTCGGTCAGGTCCGGTCGCTTCGTCTCCGCCTTAGCGAGACGTCGTTCAGCTTTATACAAGGTGGGATACTTCGATCCGAAGTTCGGTACAGCGGTGCACGCTCGTGATGTCTTCCTTTACCCTATCTTTTACATCGTCTTTCATATTGTTTACGTCGTTACATATTGAGGCCTTGCACGGCATACTGTCTTTATTTTATTCTGGCCCGGTTGCCCTATACGTAGTACTCTATGTAGAGGGTAGAGTACGATGGCTTTAGTATAATTATTAATAACATGTGACCTGATGTGGTCGTTCTTGACTGTTGCATATCGGTGCGGCTGTTTGGTCGTTACGTTACTTTTCGTACATTAGCCTATCTCGGTCCGGTTCCGTTGTACTTGATGACGCTATACGGTCGGTTTGCGCGCAGGAGGGGCAGTGATTGTCGGCTGGTGCCGACGGTTGGCTATTGAGCATCATCAGCATCGATCGCACCACTCGTTCGCATTTCACGAAAACACACAGCGCGTCTGATCCACCGCAGGGGGCTTGTTTCTTTTCCGGACAAGTGGTTGGGATTTGCCCACTCCCGTGAGCTCAGAGGTTACAAACTGGGTATATGCAGGTTGAGTGTTGTGGCCTTAGCCTGCAGGTCTCCGGACAACAAGGCAGGTTTAGAATTGGGTTATCCTTGGACTATCCACCAGTTGATGCATACATACATGTAAGCAGTAGTTCATTACTTGTACATCAGTTCCTTACTTGTACTTTCTGTTCTTATATCATATTAGCTATGCGTTGTTTAGCCTTACTGTTGCTTAGCCTCCTTTATGGTGCGTACCCTCGTCCCGATCGTCGGCTTTGGCGGTCCACTGGGAGGGAGACATGTTTACATTTCTCACCCCCGCGCACCTGCATTACAGGGACGTCGCAGGGTCGAGTGGGACGTCAGGTGAGGAGCGAGTCGAGTCTAGCGCGCGTAGAGCTCCGTCCCGTTTGGTTATCTCTTTTCCCTTCTTGAATAAATAGTAAACTTTCATTACGGTTCAGTTCATTCGGTACTATGAATATTCTGGTTTCTGCTGGGTTTTTCGTGATAAAAAGAGATTTATGGGCTTTTCAAAGTAAATTGAGTTTTCTAGCCCCTTGTGGTAGCGGCTTGGTTTTAAAAAGAAAAAGGGTTTTTCCATATTCGATTACAGTTTTCGATGGTTTTCTACCCCGCTCGTGGTAGCGTTTAAAAGATAAAGGTTTCTGTGTGGGAAACAATTTTAAAAGGAGCTTTCCAATGGATTTTCTGGACTTAGCATTTCAAACTCGTTTTCCGAGTGGGAAATCATTTCAAATGATAGTTTCTGGATTTATGTTAAAACTTGGAATATCTGTCTGTGTTGTGAATGGTGAATGTATGCACGTGTCTGCATGTGCGGTTGAGATTGGTGTGTTCATATGGTGTGGTTGTATTCTGGTTGACTCTGATTGTGTATCTGTACTTGTGCGACGGGCCTGCAAATACAGGGGAACGTCTGTCCGTGTGAACAGTGGACCCTGTATTTGTGGCGGATCTGGACAATACTCTGGGGTCAGGTGTTTAAAAAAAAAAAAAAATTTTAGTCGTTCCCCCTGTCTTTCCAAACTGGCAAAGGGACCCAGGGTACAGATTAAAGTGGTATCAAGAGACCGGTTCACACCAGCTGGACATGTGTGGCGAGTCTCGGCTGAGCCAGGGTCTGGATGACGGGCTAGCGAGACGAGTCTACATAGGCCTGGTGAATCTTGGGCTGTGTGTGTTTTGGACTGACCGAGGACTCAGGCCTTAACGGGGGAGTCTGTGACACCCAATAGTCCCACATCGGATGGGAAAGGGGTTGTCACTTGGGTTTATAAGAGACTTAGACACTAGTAATAATAACTGGGAACTGGGCTAAAACATTTGGGCCAGTGGTTGGGCCACGAGTTATGTTGCTAGTGGGCTGGGTCGTTACATGGGTTTAAGCTCCATTTTTGAGTTCCTTTTATTCACCTTTCGTTTCAACTGCTGTTGGCTTCGATCTGTTGAACTTTTTTAAAGTTTTAATTTAAATATAAAAGTCAATGCAATCATTTGTTTGTTTTCATTTATTTTGTTTTCAAATATATTTGGCCATACAATTTTGGCCTTATAACTTTTTGAACACTCACGTCTGCTACTTTAACTTTTCTGTTGATTTTTTTTTTCGCAAATTATTTAGAATACTAATATTGTTTGTGTTTATAGAAGGCTATTTCGCCGCAACCAACGCGTGATCCTCACGAGTTAATTAAACATAGAAAAAAGTAAAAATCAGGCTCCAAAATAGACCCATTAAAAGTTTCTATGACATGTTGGCTTTTTAACTTTTTTATATTATTTTCTAGATGTTCTATTACTGCATTTCAAGCTGTTATTTTATAAGCAGGGCTACTAGTAATGCCTTGGAAGGAAAAAGAATGAAATTAGTAAGTATAAAGAGACTAAAGAAAAATTCAAAAGTGTTTTGTATGTATAGTAATATAACTGTTCATTCTTCAATTATGTACTAACGTGAAGGTCCGCGCTTCGCGGCGGAGAAAATTATGCAGATTTCTAAAATATTTTGAACAAACTAATATATTTCTATGTTCAGTGTTAGCATTCATTTTTTTAACTTTTTTTAATTTTCAATTAATTTAAATTTTAAACTTCAAAAAATTAAAAAGAGAGCAAAGAAAAGGAAATTATTTAAATAGGAGGAATAAAAAAATTTATATAATATATAACTAATTATTATAAAATTTAATTAATTAATTATTTTTTATAGAGTTTAGGATTATAAAATTTTAAATTTTGGCTTAAAATTGAAATAGTATATTATAAGTTAACCATTAACATTTAAAAAAGTTAAAAATAAAAATTTAAAATTTAAAATTTAACCTTTTAAAATTCTTCTCTCTCTCCTCCTCCTCCTCTTACCCTCTCTCTCTCTCCTCTCTTCTCGCCTCTGGCTCCCTCTCTCGACATCTTCTCTCTCTTCTCCTCTCTCCTCCTCTCTCACTCGCCTCTCTCTAATTTCTCTCTCTCCGCACCGCATACATGCAGCCCCCCCTGCCGTCTCTCTCTTTTTTCCTCTCTCCCTCCATCCTCACCTCTCGCGGTGCTCGCGCCGTGAGCGCCCTCCGTCGCACCTTAGCGCCCGGCGCGCACGAGACCGGTCCACACGCGCGCGCCCCCTCCCTCCCGCTCGCGTGTCGAGCCCAGAGAGAGAGCAATGGAAAAAGAGGGAGCGAGAAAGGGGGAAGGACGCAGAGGAATAAGAGGGGGAGAACAGCGGCGCGGGAGAAAGAGGAGAGAAGGCCGGTGGCCGGGGGGGGGGGGGGGGCGGGGGGGGGGGGGGGGAGGAGAGGAAACAAACGGGGAACAGAGCAGAGGGAGAGAAAGCCTTCTCTCTTTCTCTCTCTCTCGGCGCGCGCGGGGGGTACGGGCCGGCCGCACATGGTAGGCCCCACCCCCCTCCCCGGCTATCTCTTTTCCCCTCTCTCCCTCTGCGCTCTCTCTCTCTCTCGCGCGCACGCGCGTGGGCCGCAGGCCGCCCGCGTGCAGGCCCCCCGCCTCGCTCGCTCTCTCTCTCTCTTTCTCTCTCTCTCTCTCTCTTTTATTCTCTTTCTCTTTTTCTCTCTTCCCCCACGTGCGCCCGGGGGGAGGGGGGACCCGCGGCCGGCACCCGCGCCCGCCCGACCCGCGCCCGTGCCCGCCCGTCCGGGGGTGACCCGTGCCCGACGCACGCGCGGGAGGAAGAGAGAGAGAGGGGTAGAGAGAAAGAGAAAGACAGAGGGAGTGGGGACAGGGGGAGAGGAGGAGAGAGAGAGAGAGAGAGAGCCAGGGGGTGCGCGCGACCTGCGCCCCGCGTGCGCGCACGAGAGAGAGAGAGAGGGAGCCGAGGAGGGGGGTGGAGAGAGAGAGAGAGAGAGACGAAAAAAAAGGGGGGTCCCGCCGAAGCCCCTGCCAAACGCGGGGAGGCTTCGGAAGGAACTCCCGATTCTATATTATCTATAGATTCCACACTAAGAGTCTGTTTGGTTCAATATAAAATAGTAAAAAATGTTTTTTTGTAGAAAAAAATTTTACATTTGTAGTGTTTGGTTTGTAGGAAAAAAAAAAGATAGTTTTTCGACATTTATTTGGTTGAAAGGGAAAAATTACATTTATTTGATTCGATGAAAAAAAATAAATGAAAATAATTTTATGCAGCTTGAATTTTCGTTTTGTGCCCAAAAAGGGCAGAAAATGAAAACTTCAATTTTTTTCCGGACCAATAAAAATCCTTTTATGAAAAAAATATTCTTGGGTCAAATGAAACAAGCAGAAAAGCATTTTTCATACTAAAAATAATTTTTTAATTTGTTTTACACCAAACCAATCGACCTCCCACCAACCAAAATAAAAAAAAAATTTATGGGGTTGAGCTACGTATTATCAAGCTCTTTGAGCTATAATTAATGTTAAATGATACAATATTCAATTTAACAATAAATTCTGTTAAACATGATACAAATTATGTGAACACTTTAGAAAAAAAATTTCATAACTTAAAAAATTTATTTTTTAGATCATTAGCTCATCAAAAAATGAACAATAAAATTGAACAACTTCCTAAAAATAAGGGATAGAAATCTGAAATTCAAGGTCAGTGTTATAAATTTTGTTTGATGTAGGTGAAGAAATTTTTTTTCGAAAACTCAGCCAACATGGATTATCTTATACTGCTAAACAAAAAAAAAAACCCTCTTGCAATCCATCAAAATTAACACCTTAAATGGTCCCCTTGATATTAAGTAAATAAAATTGAAAAAAATGAAATTCACAATATATAAAATTCATTATCCCATACATCATATTTAACCA